>NC_046988.1:8267004-8359504 GCF_009769545.1 Cyclopterus lumpus
CAGAGAGTTAGGGAAACAGCCGGTTGAGAGGGAGGTGTTAATAAGATGGGTGAGAAAGGGAAGAAGGTCCGGAGCAATGGACTGGAGAATGTGAGACGGGATGGGGTCAAGGGGGCAGGTGGTTGGGCGGGCAGAGGTTACCAAGGTAAGAACTTGATTGGGAGACAGGGGGATAAAAGAGGAAAATGAGGGGGAAGAAGATGAAGTTACTGGAGGTGTAGTTATAGTAAATGAGGAGCGTATGTCGTCTATCTTTTTTGTAAAGTATTCAACAAAGTGGCTTGGTAGAAGGGTGGAGGGAGGGGGGGGGACCAGGGGGGTCAAGGAAGTTGGAAAAAATAGAGAAGAGCTTTTTGGGGTTAGACAAAGAGGATTCGATTCTGGATTGGTAGAACAGACTTTTGGCTGCAGAGATAGACGCAGAGTAGGAGGAGAGAAGAGATTGATAGGCGAGCAGGTCGCTGGCGTGTTGGGATTTTCGCCATTTCCTTTCCGATGCTCATATAGTGTCTCTCTCTCTCAGTGGCAAATTTAGGCTGCATGAGTGAGAAGGAGTCAGTTGAAGGGAGGGCTGACAGAACAGATGAGGCCAGATACATAAAATGTTTCCCAATTAGTTTTCTGTCTAAATTCTGCTCTGTGCAAACATATACATCATCTTTAGGAGCCTCTGGGGACCAAAGGAAATGTCCTGTCTGAGGTTAAGCCACCTTCTCTGCTGTATCATATTCATGTGCGTGCCCCTGTAGTTGTGTGAGTGTGTGTTGCTGGAATATATGTGTACCCCTTGACATCCTCAGTAAAAATACACAGCCATAACTTCTCTTAGACAAATAGTCATTCACCTCTTCTCAGAGCCACACACACGCACACACACGCACACACACGCACACACAGTACACAATACATATACAAATAGAATTCTATTCTCAGTTGATAAATATCTGTTATTTATATATATATATATATATATATATATATATATATATATATATATATATATATATATATATTTATATATATATTATATATACATTGATTAATACACACATGGATGCAAGTAAGTAATGTATGACAGGATGTATGTGGATATGTCAGAGGTACTGCGTGACGGCACATGAATAAAAACGTGCACACGCACACACACACACACACAGGCACACACACGCACACACACGCGCACGCACACACGCACATACGCACACACACAGTACGTCACTGGCTACGATTAGAAATAACAATAAAATACATATACAAATAGAATTCTATTCTCAGTTGATAAATATCTGTTATTTATATATATATATATATATATATATATATATATATATATATATATTACATTACATTACAGGTCATTTAGCTGACGCTTTTATCCAAAGCGACTTACAATAAGATGTAAGATATATGTATATATTTATATATATTATCTATACATTGATGAAGAAAGATTAATAACCTGGAGGAAAAACAAACTATTGGATGGCTTTAAGACCCTGTGGACTTCCCTCTAGTTCCACCAGTAGGTTGACATGTTTATGTATTGAAATATCGCAGATGCTTTGCTGGGAAATTTGGTTTCAGATATTCATTGTCCCCAGAGGATGCTAAGTAATAATAATAATAATTTGACCCCCTGACTTTTCATTTAGCGGCATCATCAGGTCAAAATTGATTCTGTCCAATACTTACTTATAAAAACATATGACATTCCCATCAACCACAGCTGCACTTTGTTTGTAGGGTCACACGCTAAACTAAGATGACATGATACACATAATGCCTCTCCACATTAACATGCTAGCATTATCAGAGTGAATAGTTAACATGCTGACATTTAGTCCACAGCATGAATTATTATCCTCACAGAGTTGCTGGTATGCCTTGAGACTCTTACTGTTTCGGTTGAAATCAAATTCAGGGACAATCCAACCCTTTGATTAGTGGATCCTGGTGAATTTCATCTTATAAGTTTTTCTGTCCCAAAAGTCAGACTGGTGCTGCATCATTAACCTCCTCATTAACATCGTTAAATTATTTGTCAGCTAAGCGATGGTTATTATTCTGTTCATTACCTGACGGTATAACTTAAAACTCCATTTGAATGGATTTGAATTAGTGTATCTAAACTGATAGTTAGGATGTGCATCTACTGTGTGTTTGTGAAAGCAGACTTGGCGCTGGACTTTAGGAGGTTTGTCTCAGTGGAAAAAGCTCCATCATAACAATTAAACACTTTAATCTCCAGTACAGGCTGCTGGTTATCTAAAATTACACCAGTGGCTGTTTCTAGTAGCTTTGATCAGAGAGGTCTTAGATCCCTGATAGTTTTTAACACATTGCCACAGCAATAATAACTCTTGTGGTTACCAGGCAGTGAGGCTTTCCTTCGGTTTCTTTCAACACTGACAACAGTTGTATAAAATGTCTCCACGGTGATTACAGCATGTAACCCTCAGCTACGCGTTGAACATCTGATATCCCCATATTGGCCACACAGTTATTACAGTGAAGAATACCATCATGGTTTTTATTACTGGAGTAAGTGAACTTCCCTGTGGGTGTACATAAGCTACTGAATTGCAGTCGTCGCACAAGAGTGTTGCATTGTATGTGTGCAGAAGGAGACAATGGACGTTTCGCTGTCATAAAGTCATAACACTGTGTGCATTTGTGTGTAATTAATTAATTAATTGTTTTTTCATTTTCATTTTCTTTATTATTTAATTTTTCTTTTTAAGTCCTGCTCTGCTATTTTATTGTATTGTACGGTATATATTGTGCATTTTGTCATACTTAATATTACTTTTTTTAATGTTTACTTTGTAACCATGCTTGCTGCTGCTACAACCAAATTTTCCCCTGGGGATGAATAAAGTATCTATCTATCTATCTATCTATCTATCTATCTATCTATCTATCTATCTATCTATCTATCTATCTATCTATCTATCTGTCTATCTATCTATCTATCTATCTAATTAAATGAGAATGTTTACTGAGCAATGTGGAAAGCTGCAACATCACGGCATGTTATTTTCAGCTACGTCTTGAGTTTAAGAAGTGTGTGTGTATGTGTGTGTGTGTGTGCGTGTGTGTGTGTGTGGGTGTGTGTGTGTGCGTGTGTGTGTGTGTGTGTGTGTGTGCGCGTGTGTGTGTGTGTGTGAGTGTGTGTGTGCACGTTTTTAATCATGTGCAGTCACGCAGTACCTCTGACATATCTACATACATCCTGTCATACATTACTTACTTGCATCCATCGTAATCCTGTTGCCTCACTGACAAAACGAGATGAAACATGCATTTTCGATGTCCTCGCACGTCTACTAACTCATATTTCAAGCTTCCTGTGTGTGCTCAGTATGTACAGTATTTACGTACACAGAGAGAGCGCTGCATAGTCGGTCATATCCGACTGGTAGAACTGGCATCGCAGGTGACTGTTGTGTGCCGAGGCGTTACACCTGTAATACTTTTGGCTTCAGTAGATTTCCACCCTTCACATCTCGTGCAAACAAAGTGCTGGCAGGGATGGAAATGTAAAACTGCAGATTTTAAAGGACCATGCCGCTGTTATTAAACCGTGGTGGGTGGGGTTTCAGTCTTTTTGCTCAAGGGCACATCAGCAGTGTAAAATCTCATACCATCAGAGACGGTCTCTAGAAGCTGGGTTGGTTACTTTAAACATATATTCCCTAACAAATACCCTTGCCATTTATGTATTTATGTACATTCTTTTACTGGAGTATTTCATTCATTTCGAAAGTTTTAATTTTCTCAGACAAAAATACTTTATTTACTGTATTTTCTATTTACTCTATTTGACTCTGCAACAAATGCAGTTATCTGTTGTGCCTTTGGACCTTTATGACCGTAATAAGGCAATATTGGTAGAGTGCCCGAGAAGTGGCAGAACAACCTCAAATGTCTCCAAAACTCACAGTTGATGTTTTGAAAATTGATCAAAGATTCCCTAAATTCCTCAGTAGAATGCATCTGTTGGTAATACAGATACCAAATCTTTTCCATCCCAGTTTCTTTCTTTCTTTCTTTTTCCGCCACATGTTTTCAACCACAGTGTCTTTATCTGCCTGTCTCTTTAAATGTCTAAGAGATTTGGGATGCAGCTCTGGCACGGACCAGCATTATTCTTGGAACTCGGGAAGCAAGTAATGCACACATGCACACAAACACAGAGGAAGGAAGTGTGTGTGTGTGTGTGTGTGTGTGTTGTGGATGGCGATGAAGGCCAAGCCATTAAAAGCCAGGAAGCCGCCACGGGGAATGGCCTGTAATGTCACACATGGCTGTGGCCTGAAAGCTTGAAGGCCTGGGTGTGTTGGGGGGGGGGAAACAGGTTTTGGCTTATCTGTGGAATATATATATATTTTTTTAAACGACATCGGAGAAAGAGACAGCAATACTCTTTCATCTTTCTGTTATTTCATCAGACCTATTCACAACACACCTCAGCCCCTAAGGCACAACTCCAAAACACGGTCACACGCACAGCTTTTCCCAGTACTGTATACAATATGTACACAATATGCACACGCATCCTGCAGCAGTGAGCTCCTCCCACACTCCTCTGGTCGTGTTTGTTTTGGATACAGGCACTCACTCTCTTATTATTGTGGCAAACAGACTTTTCGTATCAATGAATGATAATTGACGTCAAAACCACAAACACTGTTAGGACACGTTGTGTAATCACAAGTCGTGTTACTCTATACTTTAAGGCTCACATGAGTCATGATTGAACCAATTGCCGAGTGTGTTGCTGTTTTTGATGTTTCATTCAGTTCGGTTCTCATATCACCAGTATGACAGTCACACACACACACGCACACAGCTTTGTGGAGGCTGACAGTGATTGAGTAACCACGATCATAATAATATGTGAGATGCTGTGTGTCAGGAAACCACCGTTTATAGCTCGTCTTCTCTATGCCTTGAAAGTCACCTAAAAGTTGCACAAAACGAACAACAACAATGTATTCTGCTGCAATTTAAAACGTTTACCTGCAAAGTATGTTTGTCCTTTGTCATCATGTAAAACACAGCGCCGCGGACGACTTACAGTCAACCGTTTCTTCGAACATTCCTTCCGTTAAACATTTGAACTATCTCTCTCGATCGGAAACTGGTTTCATGCAGTATTTCCCCTCGAAGTGACCCGTGTGCTGCTGCTTTAGAGACAACATTCCTTCAGAGGGGAAGGTCTGCAGCCCGCTCCCACAGGAGCAAACATCTGCACCCCTGAAGGGTCACTGAGCAACTCACTGTTCTCCTGAAGGGTGGCAGCAAGCAAAGAAGCGAGTCAACAGCATGTCATTGGAACACTATGATTAGGTCGGATTTATTACTGAGAAATGATTGGCATTAATAATTTTTTCTCAGAACATGTCAATTCCAGTATTTATGTTCCCTCTGGTTCACAGACTGCATACCCGCGTGCACCTTTTTAAACACCGCAAAGGAACACAAGGAATTCCAGATATTGCTCCCGTCTTCGCCCTCACAAAGACTCTCTGACATCAGTTCACTTTCCAAACATGCCTTCCCAGCAATATAAACTTAAAGCAAACTCTCAACAATGACTAATATATTTTCACAACACCACAAATCATCCCAGAGGGGGCCAATTTTTTTTTTACAAGCCATTGTGGGAAGTAACTGTGTGCGTGTATATGGGCTTGTCTCGTTAGAAGGGATGGGCATCCAGTGGTAATTAAAGAATGTAAAACGGCTCCAAGAACAACAACAACAACAACACACAAGTACATTTAAGGACATATGCTTTTTAGTTGAGTTGCTGGGAGTTCGATAAGAATATCAATATCTAAAGATCAGTATTTAAACAGGACCAGGGACGGGACAATAGCATTCAGGCCTTGAAATAATGTGACATTTCAGTGCTTCAATTTTACATACAACATACATTATATTTAAGTGCATCCTTGAAGAGTCTCTTTTAAAGGTTTGTTCTTTTTTTTCTTGCTATCTTTCTGGTTAAGTGCTTTATGTTACGAATGGCAGGCTAATGGCCAATGCTGGAATTTGACTTTTTGAGCTTGATTGTATGAACTGGATTTTATGTGCATACAAATCAAATCACCTGCAGATACATATTCTACTTTGGACATGTCAATATGTGCTCGCTTCTGTCGTGGATAAACCGGCAGCATAACTGCACTACTGTGCTGTAATAATATTAGGTTTGCACGTTTGTCTTTCTTTCAATCATTTTATTTTTAAGTTTTTACAAGTTACATATTACCTCACATTACTAGACAACAACAAACTATATGAACAATCAGACAAGACAACATTTGAATCAATGTTTTGGAGGTAAAACCTTTTGCTGATATTTCATCAATTTACTTGGTGATTACAATCAAAATAATAATGCAAAGCTACAAAAATAAGAAAGAAATCAGGTATTTATAAATATAACTTGAAAAACATATAACAACATATTTGACAAATCTGCCAAATATGATACAACCTTTTGTATGCTTTTGGTAGGTTGCCCTGCAGGGCCGGAAGGGCCAGCTGGTGAGTCATATGTGAGACTCTATTTCCTGTGCGTTCACAGTCAGGAACGCAGAGAGTCAACTGATATTAGATCACTGCCACTTCTTCTCTCCTACTCACAGACAGCAGATGGAAGTTCAAATGCAGACACACACACACACACACACACACACACACACACACAGGCTCACACGCTCACAGAAACACACAAATGCACACGCATGTGCTGAAATGGAGCAGTAACTCTGAACCTGCATGTGTCATGTTAAATCACAGTTCATATTTCCCGTGCTTGTGGGTGACATTGCGGCACTGTGCGTGGGTCTGTGTGTGGGCGAGTGTCTCCCCACTGTGAATGGGAGGTCAAAGGTCAAAGGTCATTGGGGTTGAGTAGGTTTGTTCATTCTCCCGATGCTTCTGTCTCTTGCGAATACACACACACACACACACACGCACACACACACGTACACACACAAAAGTAAAAGACCGTTAAAAAAGCTGTTATGTTTTTACCAGGCCTCTCAAAGTGACTGTCATTCAGGGGGTTGCGTGCGTGTTTCAGGACTGGGCTCCTGTTGTGCCTTTGAACCTTTACGTTCGAACCTCTGCCGTATGATGACTCGTTTCCTTATCATTATTACTTAAATTCTAGAAGAGATGCACAATTTAATTATGCCATCCCCCTTCAAGTTAGCATTGGGCTAAACAGAAGTTATCTGACTCGACCAGCAAAAGTCTCTCTGGCATGCACGTTAACATTCTGCAAAAACTCATAAACATATATTTATATTTGCTTTACCCCGGACTTTAAATTAGGTCTCTCCCTCTCTCTCTCTCTCTCTCTCTCTCTCTCTCCCTCTCCTTCTCTATCTCTCCGGCTCTAACACACACACACACACACACACACACACACACACACACACACACACACACACACACATGTATTCTTTTGTACATCCTGCCCAGCAATTACTGAGGCGTCCACCCTGGAGCTCGCCCTCCATTGGCTAACAGGAGGAGGAGGGTGACACTCCTCATCACTCATCACAAAAAGGCAAAGTGAGGATCAGCAAATAGAAAGATTAAAGATGTAAAGAGAGAGAACATAATTAACAGAAAGGTGGTTAAAGCATATGTTGTTACTTTTACAGTGTGATATTGATACAGTCATGTTTTTCTATATTTTCAAGTATATTTTTGATTCAGCCTATTGCCTTTGATTGAAACCAGAACTTGTGTACCGCTTGTGTAATGTACACACATTTCCACTGGATGTTTTTGTATCTCTTGTCAGTTACAGTCTTTGTAGAAGGGGTTTGAATGTAGTGTCCTAAAAGTTAATGGCTGTTGTGTCTCTCCTTTAACCTTATGTATCTGTTTATCAAAGTAGAATGCAGGAAGCGGAGTCAAGAAGAAAGTGATGGTTTATGTGATAGTAAACGGGAGAGGAAGAAGGGAAGGATCAAAAAGGAACGAGGATGTATGTAACAGTAAAATGACACGTGGGTTCACTTAGTTGTGACATTAAGGACTCAGCGGGGAACAGGTTTGTGAGAGGGACTCACAATAACGTGACAGCCTTTTGCTTATTTACTCATTGGCGCTTTGGCCATTGAAACACATTTTCCAACCAAAACGTAAACATCAGCATGATCTTCAGGTTAGATTCTGCATTAAGGTCTATAATAAAAACCTGAAAAAGAAGTGGAAACGTTGGTTCTCTCTGCCAGGAGAATCAAGTGGCCGGTGTGTCCGTGAGTGTGCACCTTTGTGTCTGTCCAGGGATAATCTTGCATTATGCTGTTGCAAACTTAAAATATTATATAGAATGTATTTTGGGTCTCCAGACCGTCTGCATGCCCAAGGACCTCTCGTGGTTGCGGTGACTCACACTTTTTCAAAACACACATTTTATTCTTCCATTGACTGCCTGCCGACTCCTCATTCATGACTCTTGACCAGCCCCGGACCAGTTTAGGCGCCACTAGTGATAACACAGCAGAGTGCGCCTCTGACCTCCAGAAGCTGCAGAGATAATGGGGGAAACGGTTTGGCTGGCAGCTATCAACCACAGGTACTCGATAACTCCCGGTGAACACACTGCTGAGTACCTCGCCACCACCCTTTCTAGTGGTAACAGCAGGCCTGTTTGAATAACACAGGTCCCGAGTTGCATTCAAATCGACTCACGTAATGAACACTGGGGGGCAGCAAACACATCTGGAGCATCTGTCAGAAATGTCAGTGGCTTATCTGTGTTGTGCAGCTAAGAAAGCATTGCATCACATTGTTTTAATCAAGACTAAAAAGACAGTCAATGTCAACCAACACCACTCGTAATGTGTCAAGGTCATACAAGCATCGTTTCCTCTGGACCCCATATGGTGGGTGTGTCTGCAATTCCACAGAAATGTTGACCGCGCCGTTAACAAGGAGACCTACTGTAGCAAGAAGCAATTACGAGTTATTTCTAAAATAATTAAATAAATAAAAAACGTTGCATACCAATAGCAATTTTATCATGAGGGTGGTTAGGATGATGGACCAACTGACCTTTGAAAATGGACATTGTGTGTTTGCAACAAACCATGGGATGGATCTTAAATGAGAAGCTTCATTCTTAAGTCTGCTCCTGGTTTTAGGCAACAACACACGCATGTTTGAGGCCAACATGGTTCGAATAAGTAAGTCAGACACGGATCTGCTGCCAGTCAAGTCGACAAAGAGAAAACACAACTCGTGTCTTTGTCCCTGCCTCTCTTCCCCCGGCGTCATGCCGACTCCTCTTCTTTGTGTCACTATCTGTTTCTCTTCATCTGCTTTTCTGCTTTCTTCCCGCTCCCTCACCCTAAATGGCAGTTACATAAAACCAAACAGAAAGATGCTGCCTTCGGGCAGAGAGAGCTTTGGAAGAACGCAGATGAAAAACAAAGAAACCCAGTCAAAGAGGCGAGCACGGACACAGACCGACAGACAGACAGACAGTCAGAGCAACGGAGAGACAGACTGACAGTAAAAAAAATAGAAGAAAACCAGAGCTCCACTCCTAGTTGCTCTTCCCTTCCTATTGGCCATAATAGCAACCAATTGGAGTGCAGGGGAGGAGCACTTCCTGTGAGGTCGAGTGGGGGCTCCCATGTGGTCTGAGGTATATTTGTGTGTGTTTATGTGCAATTAGAAGTGTAAAGACTTGTAGTTGTTTAGGTGCACATTGGTGTACATTTGGAACAACACATTCAAGTATGTGCCTCGTGTGTTTTTGAGTGTGTGGAGCTGGCGTGGGTGTGCGTGCATTACGTGATATGGTCCTGGGCCTCGGGTTGTGCATCAGTGAATTTAAGGAATGGAAGATTTACAGGCAGTAACTTTATAAATACCATATGTCCACAAAGAACTGTGAATAAAAGAGAACCTCTGTCTACAGATGTACGTTTTACTTACTCAGCTCAGTACTGAAGTTACAGTTTATATTATTGTTTTGATTTTGATTATAGTTCAGAGTCATTCTTATTCTTATTCTTATCATTTGTATTGTTTTTATTTCTCATAGTTAGTGGCTCTATGGATAGCAGTATCGGTCCTTTGGGATGGATTGCCAAGAAATTTGGATCATGTCATTCATTCATGTTGCCCTCAGGAATGATTTTAATATTTTGATTCATGAGTCTAAATGATAAATGTTTTTTTAAATCTATATCCTTGTCTCAATAGTTGGTCATATGCCAGCCATTAGACTGAGGTCAATTTAAAAAACAGTTGGCAGCAATATAATGTCCATTGTTTCCAGCGATGAAAGCGCACTTAGTGGCAGCTTCACGTTCCCATTTCATCTTTTATTGTATGTGGACATTTGTGATCTTGTGCGGTTACAGTACTTTAAATCTTTAAGCAATGAGAACCACATTTTACAGTAGTTTTATTGACTGCATGTCCAGTAAGCCCAGAACAATGAGGCACTAATATGCCATGGCTCCTGTATCTGTGTGACGCATAATGAAGGCTGCTGTGGAATTAGTGAAAAAAGAAAACTTCTTTCTTCTTCTCATTCCTCAAAAGCAAAAGCTGAGCCAGGTAGTCGACCCTGGACCTTTATGACTTAACCCTGAGGCCAGCTGCTAGCTCACAGCTTCTGAAGATAAACGTGCGTAACCCTGCTCACCACTTCTTGTGCCATAAACAAGGACCCGTCCCTCTCTAGCCGGTGAAACAAAGGGCAAAATAATAATTTCATAAATCCAGATATGTTCACATTAAGCGTGATAAACGCACACACGTCAGTACATTAGAGGGACATTAAACTAAACACATGGTCCGTAAAACTGTATGTGTGTGTGTGTGTTTGTGTGTGTGTGTATGTGTGTGTGTGTGTGTGTGTGTGTGTGTGTATGTGTGTGTGTGTGCGTGTGTGTGTGTTTGTATGTTTTGGAGGGCTGCCTAAAGCTGATGTTGATAAATTGTGACCACATGAGTCCCAAAAGGGGAAAAGATGGAAACAGGCCTGTTTATATATATATACATACTTTTTTCTCTCACTCTCTCCCTGTCTCTATAGTCTTTGTTTCACTTCCTTACGCCCCCCCCCCCCCCCCCTCTCTCTCTCTCTCACACACCCATTTCAAAGGGACTCGGATCATGTGCTCATCGTGTTTTGACAGTCTTACAGTTCTAGGAATTGCTTCATGCCTTCTTGGAGATGTATCCAGTCTGGATCAAGCTGTACTGTATAACACAGGCTGTATGAAATATAGAAAAAAATATATCACATGGGTTGGGATCACAGCATCAGGACGGTTGAATTGTCCTTCACAGAAATATGTTTATTCAAACTTTAAATGGGATATTAGTAAACCTTTGGATAAAGTGCAAGGTGCACTAAATCCGAAAATACCCCAAAACAGTGCATACTTTTCCTCCCACGCAGAGGCTCGGTTTGTTTTTGGTTCTGGTTTTGTGCCATTCGGAGAGTCCAAAACATACATGTGAAAATGTCAACATCAACGCCTTGTTCCAGAAATCAAAGCCCCCTCCTGATAAGACATGGACCTCATTTGAACAGCGTCCATGGAAAGTATTTTCTGCAAAAGTGCACCTGCCAAGTTCTTTTCTGCACATGATGTCAGCCCACGAGCACACTGTTTACATCTCCCACCGTGTTGTCCTAACAACTGGAAATGAAAACAATGAACTGAAAACATTGTGGACCGTCCGGGGCTCGGTAGAATTCAAATGAAGAAGTCTGTATGAAGCGTTGTGGCTAAAGTGCCACATTAAAAAACGAAGGCAGCTCACACGGAGAAGATGCAGGTTTGAACAATTAATTACTGGACATGCACAGTGTCAAAGTTCTGCTTATTTTGGAGCAGCAAAGCACATTTCAGCCTTGTGAGGTCATGAAGTACAATGTGTCCCTATATTGTCCACATGATTGGCCTTACATATATGATCTATATGTCTCCTGATTTATACACACTGCACTCTTTCAAAGTGCACTGACACAGCCTTGGGTAAAATGATCCATTTACAGACAGAATGCTTACATCTATAACTCAGTGGTAAGTGGTCCAATAGGCGTCTGCAATCCATGAACTATATCGCAGAGCAATAATTAGATAGAGTAGATGTTGGTCCCCGACGTAGAAAGGCATTATGTAAAGATGTTAAACACCACCTCTTTATGGGGAAGGTTGTGTTGTGTTTCTTTTAACACACGTTCACATACACACACAGTTGATTTGTGTACTATCAGATGTGCAAAAAAGTCGACCTTGTTGCCATTCTTAAAAACTTCAAATAAGCTTCTATTAGAAATCTTATAATAAATGAGCCACGAGAAGAAACAACTATCTGCTTCTGAGCTGTCAAAATAAGAGACGCGCTGATCTCATCCCTGCTGCTAAACAAGGAAGTACACTAAATATAGTGCGGTGGAAAAAAGCAATTAAAATGATCTATGTGGAGTTTTATTATCATGATTATTATGGCTTGGATTTGGTTGGAGGATGAATAAATAAAACAATGAACACAGTTTATCTCATCAGACCTTTCCTGGCAGTACCCTGTAGAGGTGTTCTTGGTCTTTGCTGCCCTCTCCTGGTCAGAACTCAATTCTTATTCTATGTTATTATTATTATTATTATTATTATGAGTTAATTGTCTTGATATCCCTCCATCTTGGGGCAGAACAGACAACAGAAAAAGAAAAAAGAAAAGTCATCATCCAGACCGGATGGGCGTAAACAGATCACTGAAATATGAATTGTGTATCTCTCAGGGAGGTTCCCCCTCTAATCTGAACATGAACCTGTATGCCACCAAGAAGACGGCCGCCGAGGGCATGTTGGACATCGCTCTGTTCCTGGCTAACATCACGCACATGAAGACCGTCATCGAACAGGGAGCTGGATACAGGTACAGTGTGTGTGTGTGTGTGTGTGTGTGTGTGTGTGTGTGTGTGTGTGTGTGTGTGAGAAAGAGAGAGGACACACTGCGAAATATCACTGCAACATTCAACTTAAAAGTAGAATGGTTGGGGGGAGGGGGTGTTGATTGTTCACTGTTGCCTCGACACAATATTTATTGACAAATAATATATTGCATACCGTTTCTCTCTCTCCTCCTCAGGTACTATGCTGCCGTCCTGACCCTCATCTCCTTCTCCCTTGCTCTCCAGATAGTGGCTGGAGTCCTGATCATCATCATTGGTGAGCCAATCACATTACAGCATTAGTTTGGCATTAAATAGATCTAGAAATCCATCCCCCATGCTCTTAACCACTCATATTAACACACTAATGCACAGACGACTGATTTGTTGTGAAGACACACTCGGTGTTTCGCACAAAAGGGTTTCGAGCAAACACATAAATTTTTTATTCAACATGAGCTATGACTATAAAAGGCTGATGAAAGTAAAATCACATGCATTGGAACGGTTAGCTGAGCATTGTTATTTTTGTTTTGTTGTTATTTTTGGTGTGTGTGTGTGTGTACATTATTGCAGCTCGGCGAGACATAAGCGAAGAGGCCAATCAGAAGCGCCTGGACAGCCTGAACAACACCACAACCATCCTCATCTTCCTCATCTTCGTCACCAATATCTTCATCTCTGTCTTTGGGATGGAGCGCACCGGCCTCTTTGCCAGGATGCATTTCTGACTTTCTGATGTAGGCAATCATTCTAATATGGAGACTTATTGGGAAAGTAGTCAACATGGGACCAGACTATGTACACACACACACACACACACACACACACACACATACACACACACACACGGATACAGATGAGTGTGACTTATCGTTCTACTTAAAGTACTAATAAACTGCAGTATTTCTGTACTCTGGTTTTTATACAGGATGAATGGATTGGGCCAAGGGACCAACTGTGTGTGTGTATGTGTATGTGTGTGTGTTTCTGTGTGTTTCTGTCTGTGTGTAATGCATGCGTGTGTGTGTGTGTGTGTGTGTGTGTGTGTGTGCCCAGCTCGTTGTGAGCTGACCAGCCTCCCGTCTTGTCAGCGGTTGTTAAACTTCCTGAACAATCTGACCACCGGCATCATCTTCCTCACCCTCATCGTCAACATCATCAAAGCCGCCTTCGGCACACAACGCAGCTGCTTCCTGCGATGGCTGCTCCAGCGTTTCATTCTATAGGCCGATGACCGATAACGCATTCAAGCACACACCGTACGTACATTCACACTCACAACAACTGAACATTAACGTACAAGTTTAAAGTTGCCATGCGTGGAATTTGCATTTGTGCTGTATGTTGCTGTAGCGTGACACACCTTCACACGAGTTCACATACGCACATGCACACTGTGAGTTTGCTTCTGTCAAAGTTAAATGTGGAAGCACATTCCAACTGTTATGTCTATGACGTAAATATGAAGCCACAGCCTGAACAAGGTTGTTAAGGTGCGTCTGCAGCGTGGTTTTCTTCTCATGTGTGTATGGTGCTTCCCAACATTTAGAGCTCCCTCCTTTTAGATGTTGAACCTCGATTAGCAGCGAGACATCAGCTTCATAAAAACTCCAGTTCTTCTGAAGTGAATGAGAAAGCTCCCAAACCCAGTAATTTGTCTTTTGCTCAAGTTTAAAGGACGTTTCTTCACCTCAATTTGCACTACAGTGTAATTGCGTCCGTTTGTCTTTGTATTGACTTTATTCATGCCACATCTAAAACTTGTTTATTCTGAAAAAGTGTGTTTCACTCACGCTGCTCGCTTAAAAGATACAAGGGAACTGGAGAACCAGACAAGCTCAAAATGTCAATTTAGACCAATTTAAGTTACAAAACATGACATCAATATTATATCCCAAGTCTGCCACTGAGGAACTTATTCTGACTGGGTCAGCCGGGGTTTATTTACTCCAGAGCATCATCACAGTCATTTGTATTTGTTGAGCGAGGGTCAAAATGTCACAGAGAATGTAGACAGAGGCTGGAGGGCGTGTGACTGCATTGTATTGATGAGTACGTTACCGTATGTATGGGGCAACTGTGAGTTCACGTGTGAGCCAGCATGCATCAAACGTCTGGCTGTGTGTGGATGTGTTTGAAGTGTTTGAAATTGTGTGTCTGTCTGTGTGTGTGTGTGTGTGTGCGTATGTGCGTGTGTGTGTGTGTGTGTGTGTGTGTGTGTGTGTGTGTATTGTAGCCCGCAGGGACCTGAACGTGGTGTCCAATCAGAAACGACTCGACTACCTGAACAACCTTGCCACAGGTGTCATCTTCCTCACCACGGTGACTAACTTCTTTGTCAGCTTCTTCGGATCCAAGAGGACTGGCTTCTTCCGCTGGCTGCTGGCTCGACTCCACTTCTGACACGAGCGCACACCCAACCACAAACATGCGCTCAGTGTATTTCATCTGTGCACACGCTGATTCACAGTTGAAAATTCACTGCTGTCAATTGACATTCAATTCGCATATTTTCAAACATCACATCTTATTTATCATTCAGGCTCTTGAAATCTGCGTCCCGCTGTAATCCAACTAAAATAATGTCACTTTAACCAACTGTATATCTATGTAAATATGATCGGATTTGCTGCAATAACATGCTTGTGCAAAAATGTTGTTAAATTATGTGTATTTCAAATGGTTTTACACTTGTAATTCCTCTTTGGTTATTGGAAAAAAAATTGTATATGATTTATTTTAAACTTGTTTGGCATAGAAAATGATTTTCAGACCAAAAAACAGGGTAATATAAATAAAACATATCCCTCTAATATGTACCGACACATTCCCCTCCAGAAAACTGAATAAATGTAGCGATTTAACAGAAGCTATGCTATGCTTATTGTGTGTTTTTTTTTGCTGATGGTTGACTGTTACGGGTCAGCCGGAGTATAAATAGTGAATGCAAGGCAACAGGTGCACATTATAATAATGTCACAAGCGAGTGTGTGTGAAGATGTGAGGATGTCAGTGTTTAAAGGAGAGAAGCAAAGTTGCATTTTAGTTTGTGAATTTATATTACGGGAATCAAAATGTGTGTGCGTGTGTGTGTGTGTGTGTGTGCGTGTGTGTGTGTGTGTGTGTGTGTGTGTGTGTGTCACAGGCCGTCGGGACCTGAATACCTCCACCTTGCAGAAACGTCTGGATTACCTGAACAACGTAACAACCACCATAGTCTTCATCACCACAGTCCTCAACTTCTTCATCAGCACCTTCGGCATGCAGCGCACTGGACACTTCCCTTGGCTCATGATGCGCATTCACTGACACACACACACTTCTGATAAATATTAATGTTGCAGAGGCTCATAATACGCATTCATACATACATTATTATTCTTTATTCCTGCACTTAACTTTTAATGTAGATCTTAGCTACAGGATACACTGATCAGTTGTAAGTAGCACTGTTGTACATGTTAACACTTGCTTATTTTATGATTACATAACTTAAATAAAAAATATGAAGAAGACAATTATGTAAAATGTCCTTTTCTTTCAGTTTATTCCATAACAAGTTTTACATTTGCTCTTCAAATCCATATACATATAGAATCAAATGTAATATTAGCGGGATAGTCCTTCTACTATGGTGTACCTCCTTTTCCTCACTAAGATGAGGGAAAGGTGGCATCAAGCGTCTCCCTAATCTAACATCAGCCTCATTACGAATTGCTGGTACTATTAAGTACCAAAAAGGTACTTAACTACTATTAAGTAATGGAGAAAGTCTCTGTTTGCTTGCCCCATCACAGTAAGGTCAGAGGTCAAGCTCTACACCCTGTTCGGGAGAATGTCCTCATGCAAAGATCCGGAACATCAAAATAATGTCATTTTAATGTGATTTAGTGCCATGTACGTATATTGTAGCCTAGCAGTTGTATCAACCTTAATATGAAGTCAACAACTGTCTGTCAAATCAAATAAAGAAAGTTAAATATAATATCTAATAATATCTCAACAATATTTATTGTCAGATTTCAAATTGAACTGGATGAATTATAAATAATACATACTTTGATAATAAAAAATCGGAATACACACATTTTCAATACATCAAATTGTACAACGCGTGTAATTGGTTGGTGTGTTTCCTGGACAGGTGCCGTAAAGGCTGGAAAAGTTGTGCCGACTCAAATAGAAGCACTCCATTAAAATTAAATAAGTATAAATTATCTATTCGGCTATAGGTCCAGGTCCAGATACAGCTGGTCTGGGTCCAGAACCGGACTACGGCCTATTAGTGACCCCTGCTCTAGACCAACCAGCTCGTCTACTTTATGTTTTAGATCAGTATTTAATGGTGCGCTGATGGCTCCATGTTATCTAACTTTACAAATAATAAAGAGAAGTAGGTAGAGGTATCTACCAGATTATACAATGCTGTAAATCCCTGTATATCAGGGAAGTGGAGTGTATGTCCTCATTTATAGTGTGGTTGCTATTCTTCCTGGTTGGGTGGAGAGGCAGAGCCTCGATTGTGTTACCATAGAAAAGTCCATTCGTGAACGTATAATGTACTGAACTGGAGTTACCGGTTCAGTAACATTTCTCCAGAAATGAAAGAGCTTGCTTTAAGTGAACCTACCCCATACACATCAACCAGTTTCCACAGACAACACAGACTACTCGAAAGGTAAAGTGCTTTGATACTTTGATCTTAAATAACATTTAAGGAAATCTATGTATGCCTGTGTCCAGATGAAAGATATTACAAAGACCATAAAGTTATAATACGCTACCACGGATTACAATGCTGAAGTATCTGGGAAATGTTTGACAGTGGTATAATATCCAGTATTTCCTGTATTTCCCCACTGAGGGACTAATAAAGGATTATCTTATCCTATCTTATCTTATCTTATTTCATCAGGTTGACTAATTACACATTTTAGGATTTTATTGCTAACTGCTATTTGCATATGCATGACATGTTGACTGTTCAGGTGTTGTTTTCCTCGACCGTCACTGCAGTGATTATTTTCATCAGTTAGTTGGACCCAAAAGCAGACTCAGACACACCAGTAAAATGATTGAGGGAATTTACTGAAAAAAAAGGTGCAGAAGGGGTCAACGAGGATGGATGTAATGGCGGAGAGGGGTGGATGGCGTCGGGAAGGCAGGTGTGGCCGATGACAGCAGGCAGGCGAGGAACCAGTTTCTGGAACACAGGGAAGCAAACAATAACTCAGTAACAATAGGATTTACATTCCACAGAAAGTAAACCTTCGCTAATGAACGCCATGCTATAGGCGCTTTGACACGGACTGAAAGAATGAGGAAATAAAACAGTCTGTCCGGATCCATATGAAGGATGAGACAGAGAGAAACTCAGGGTGTGTTGCACCAGCGAGCATGTTAGGTTCACAAAGTAAGTTACCATGGTAACACACCCAGAGTTTAAGTTCCTCTCATCCCAGGGTTAACTAACTGCTTTATGGAACAGGGCCCTGTTGTCCTGGAGGTCGGGGCCTAGACCTTTGTTGCATGTCATCCTCTCTCTCTCTCTACCCTAATTTCTCTGATGTTTTAACTGCTGGATGGCTTAACATTTCCTTCAGCTCAATAAATCCAAATCAGAAGTCATATTATTCAGTTCCCCAAACAATAACACCAGTCTCATCAAGAGTGCACTTGGTCCCCTGGCTGCTTATTTAAAACCTGTTGCCAGAAATGTGGGTGTAATGTTTGACTCTCAATTAAATTTTGAATCACAGATCAAAAAAATTGTCCAGTCCTGCTTCTTTCAATTAAGAATAATCTCACAAATCAAACCCATATTGTCACTCTCAGACCTGGAAAAAGTCATTCATGCACTCATTTCCTCCCGACTCGACTACTGCAACTCCCTCCTTTCCGGCATAAATCAAAAATTCCCCTATTTTAGTTTGTCTGTTCTGCTTTATTTTGTATTTGTAATTTTCTATTCCTCTATTGTGTTCATTGCCTATATGGCATTGTCTCTTGTATTTTAGAAATGTTTACTTGTATTGACGTTATGTTTTGCCTTGCTTCTATGTAGAGCACTTTGTAAACCCTGTTTTTAAAGGTGCTATATAAATAAAGTTATTATTATTATTATTCATTGTGGGGCGACTATGGGTCAGTGGTTAGCATGCCCGTCTTTCAATCAAGAGGTTGGCAGTTCAATCCCCGCCCTAGTCAATGTGTCCTTGAGCAAGACACTTAACCCTGCATTGCTCCCTGTAGCTGTGTCTACGGTGTATAATGTAAAGTGTCTTTGAGTATCTAGAAAAGCGCTATATAAATTAAATGGATTATTGTCATGGCAGACCTTTGCATAATGTATTGCATAAATGGTATCGGATGCTATTAAAAGACAGGTGTCAATCATTCTGAACACCAAAAACCAGTACAACTTGACCTCCTATGGAGGGAAATGGTAGACAGAAATGTAATTTACTGACTTAATTTACACATTTTTGGGGTTTTAAATTGAAAAGTATAATCATGGAATCCTTTCCTCTCATGTAGACATGGCCTGCAGCCTCCTATGTGACGAGCAGCTCCTGTGTTCAATCTGTCTGCATGTGTTCAGCGAGCCTGTCTCTACTCCATGTGGACACAACTACTGCAAGACTTGTATCACAGGGTACTGGGCCAGCAGCAGCCAGATAAAGTGTCCCCTCTGTATGAAGAAGTTCCGCAGGAGACCACAGCTCCTGGTCAACACAGGGTTCAGAGATATGGTGGAGCATTTCAAAAACATGAGTGAGAGGGATGAAGATGACATCCTTGTCAAACCAGGGGAGGTGCCCTGTGACATCTGCCTTGTGCCGAAGCTCAAGGCCCAGAAGACGTGCCTGGTGTGTTTGGCCTCGTACTGCCAGCTTCACCTGGAGCCTCACCAGAGAGTCACAACCCTTAAGAAGCACCAGTTGGTGGACCCTGTGTCAAACCTGGACGACAGGGTGTGTAAGAGGCACGACAAGATGTTGGAGCTCTTCTGTCGCAAAGACCAGATGTGTGTTTGTTTCATGTGCCTGAAAGACGACCACGCAACGCACAAAGCTGTCCCGCTAGAGCTCGCCTTCAGAGAGAGGAAAGTCCAGCTGAACTGTGTGACGTCAGAGATGATCATGATGGAAAACACCACATCCAGGAGTATTAAGCAAATCAAACACTCAGCTGATCAGAGCAAGAAAGAGTCTGAGAAAGAGATCGCGGACATTGCTGAGGTTTTCACTGCTCTGGTGGTCTCTAGGGTAAGACGCCAGGCTGAGCTGATTGAGGTGATCCAGAAGAATCAGGAAGCTGCACAGAAGCCGGCTGAAGACCACGTGACACAGCTGGAGCTGAAGGTAGCTGAATTGAGGAGGAGAAGATCCGAAATGGAGCAACTCTTGCAAACAGAGGACCAGCTCCTCCTCCTTCAGAGCTGTCCATCTCTCTTACCTGCACACACTGAGGACCTATTTGACCCTAGGTCCCACTCCAACCGTCCATCTACATCAGACCTCCATGACCTCAGTCAGCAGAGTTGTGTGGCGACGGTGAAAAAAGCAGTTGTTCAGATGGAAAAGACCCTCAGTAATGAGATGGTGATGCTTATACACAAGGTCAGGTTTGATTGTTGTGAGGCTGGACAGATACCAGATTTGATAGAGTTTGATAGAGAAGTGTGGACTCCACCTCGGGACAAGCTGATGATGATCCAGCAGAACGATGCGGTGGACGTGATTCTGGACGCCTACACAGCCCATAACAGACTCATAGTGTCTGAGGATGGGAAGCAACTGAGATTTGGGCACGGTCCACCATCTCTTACTACTTTTTTTGGGAGAAGATTTCAACTCCAAAGCTACATTCTTGGAAAAGAGGGTTTTTCCTCAGGCAGGTTCTACTATGAAGTGCAGATTACTGGGAGTAGAGGTTGGGTATTGGGAGTGGCCAAAGAGTCCGTTCACAGGGAGACCCTTTTCACTTGTAGCCCTGAGGAGGGATGCTGGACACTGGGATCTTGCAACTATTACCAAAGCTATTTACCTCAAACTTGCATGGATGCTAGCTGGACCAACAACAAACACACTGTTGGTGTGTTCGTTGATTACGAGAAGGGAGAGGTCTCCTTTTATGACGTGGACGCCAGGACTCTGATCTACTCCTACTCAGGATGTGCCTTCATCGAGACAATACCAGCATTGAAAACTTTTCTTTATTTTCTGGCTGGCGCATCCTTAAGTCGCAGAGCAAAGCTCTACCCTTTCTTTGGTATTATTGAAGATAACTTGTCACTCTTGTCAACTCTTGTCATCACTCCTGTCGTACACCAAAGTTAAGGTGCCATATTAATCAGGGGAAATAAATGTGTAACTTCTACCGTAAGGTAACAGTAGTAGAATCAAACATTACAAAAAGACCATAACACTCATAATACTCAGTTCAGTGCCGTAACGGAAACACATGAGGCCCCCCTGCAGAATAACCCTGAGATGCCCCCCCCTCCCCCCCATATGTAAGGGATAATGTATTGTCCGGCGGTCATTATCCAAAGATAAACGAACAGGACCCAAGCTTTTCTTTTGAGGGAAATTTATTCAATCAGAAAAAACAGCTCAAACAGAGAACAAATGTATTCCAACAAAAACAAAACATATGCTAGGGCCTATCAAACAGCTGAAACAGAACATATGTTACAACAACATAACAAATATGCCTACATATAGTCGATACACCGGTAGGCTACTTTCTACAGGTTTGCATTTGAATACACACGTGCGCGTCTTTTAGCAAATCTGTGTGCAAAGTCTTTAACCACGCTCTTTACATCTAAACTGCGCGCACGTTTATTCTCTATGCTAAGGATGGCCAGACCTGACAGCCTCTCTTGTGACGTGGAGCTTCTGAGATATGTTTTGATCAGTTTTAGCTTGGAAAATGACCTTTCTTACTTAACGGTTACTTTTATTATTTTGTACAGAGCCGTTGTCTTCTCAAAAGGGTTGCAGTGTTGTACAACGTGAAATGAAGTTAAACAACGATGTGGTTGTGGAGATAATTAAGGAACGTGTCCGATAATGGGCGCAGGGGGTATAGTGAGAGCATAGGTTTAATAAGGTTAATGTATTTTCAAGCACAACACATAGACAGAGCAGTACAGCTGTCAAAGTATAACGTTAGCTACGTGGTAATGTTAGCTATAGCAAACAGTACAATACCTGTCTCTTCTGGCAGATGAGTGCATCCTTCACCAGCTGGTCGAAAAAGACTTGTAATTTTGGGAAGTTTGGCATTTAATTCAGAAATGTTCTGTTTTGATTGCCGCTTTTGGGCACCACTTTTAAATGTGCGTTTCATTTTTCCTCCCAGAATACACCGCGGCCCAACAATAACACCAGTCCGCGTAGCAGGACGCTCTAGTGGTTGCCTGTTACGATTGCCTTTACAACTATTATTTAAAACTTATAAAGCCAGTTTAAAATACTTTTTTTTATTGTGTAGCTTTATATGAGAGAGACAACTTTGAGGGATATCTTAATGTTATTACGTAATGTAATATTATTTATTTATTACATTATTCGGCCCAGATTCGGCAGCCGATAAACCGGTTGCCATGTCTAAGACAGAATCTGCCCATGTCCGTAACAGCTACACTTGGGCCAGACATGGCAACGGTGAAATGTGCCAAAGGTGGCTCACATTTGGCCGCATCGAGCCGGAACACTGCCGAGTCAGCCGACACACGCAATACGGCCGAGTGCGCTGGCTAGTGTTGGATTAAAAAAAAAAATTGCCATGCGAGGCCCCCTGTCACTGCGAGCCCCCCCCCGCAGTGACAGGGGGCTGCGGGGGTGATCTCTACGGGCCTGACTCAGTTTAATTTATATATATATATATATATTAAAAAAGTCAGATTTAAACTGAAAGTGCAGGTGAGATCATGTACCTGACAGTTGGTGATGAGGTTAAAAGTTCAAAAGTAGATCAGTTGTGTACTATATTTACATATATGTTGTAATATCTGTATCTGACCAGGAGGTGGCGGCACTCTTTAACCAGCATTCGTGTCTGTTTCTTAGAGAAGTAGTGGATAATGACCTTTAAAAAGATGTTCATACATGGAAGTTAAACATTGATTAGTCAATCTAGTCTGTGGGGATGTACCGCATTTTAAGTAGAAATGACTAAACACCTCCTATGCAAAGTATAAATATCGTGTCATCTTGTAACTTTGTTTAATGTTAGTATACAATTGTAAGCATAGGATATATATCACTTTATATTTTGTTCACTTTATGTGGAATCTATTGACTACAGCTTCCAGATTATACCTTTTTTTGAAGACCAAGTCATCTGGCACTATGCATCTGATATGTAATATACAGCTTAATAAAAGAGCATTTTCTTAAAAATGTGCTTTTCAGATCTTTGTTTTTTCCTCAAATTAGATTCTCATGAGCAATATCTTTGTTATGATTATAAAAGGCGGACTTTTCAGTCTTTCTGAACACATAAAAGCCACAAGCAAAAGGTTTTGCTGATTAGCAGAGACATTTCAGAACTTTACATGACATTAACACGAATCATAAGTACTGAGGATGTTACAGTCGCTCATAACATGCATACATAAAAACACAAGGTAGATCTTTGCCTTTATTCTTGACCTTGACGTTTGATGTCCATCTTAAATGCACCCATAGTGTTCTTGTATATGCCGCAAATTCATTATTTTTTATTTTATGATAACATAACTTCATGGCTTGCAAATAATTCTAAAATAAATAGTGTAAAATACACTTTTTCTAAAAGATAAGTGATTTGCTTTGGAAAGTCATGAACACTACATATTATACATGGTCACATGCAATTGAATTGCCCTTCTACTGTACTGTTTATCCTCCTTTTCCACACTCAATAAAGTTGTCACCTAGTGTCTGAATCATAAATGCATTCCTCATCTAACATACGCTTCATGTAACAATTGCTCAAATCCACATGTAAAACACAAGTCAAAAAAAGAGTATTAAATATTATGATTGTGAATATTTGGCCCTTTATTAAGTCAGATTGAGAAAGTTTATTTTAGTTTGCCCCATCACAGTAAGGTCAGAGGTCATCCTGCTTGTCTAATGACTCCAGGCTGGCACATTTTAGAGAAAATAAAGAAAAAGAAGGGAGATGTATCTACAATACCATACATTATTTCAGTTTACTATGATATGCCCTTAATCTGCATTTGGTCTCTGTCCTGTCGATATTAGTTTTGATAATTTCCCATATTGAGGCAATCACAGGCAGACCCCCATGAAAGACAGAGACAAGACCTGGTGGATCTGTGGAGGTTGATCGGTGCTGATGAAGCAGCCTTTTCATCCAAAGTCTTGATTAAAGAATGAAGAGAGTGGGTGGTGCAACATTGGACAATAACATTAAACAATCAACACAGTGCAAGAATTAAAATATTACATTTACAGTAGAATATACAATATAAAATAAAGTGCACAGACAAACGGAAAACAGTACTTTAAACAGTGTAATGTAAGTGTAAGTTTAAAGTGACAAGTGTATAACTTACCTGACAACTTACCTGACTACTTACCTGCGGAGCAGTCGCAGTCGGGCCCGTTGGAAGCTGGCCAGCCGCAGTCGGGGGACTCGGATGAGTTGGAGTCGGGCGATTCGGACACGGGACCGGGCCAGTCGGAGTCGGGCGAGTCGGAGGCGGTCGAGTCGGAGTCGGGCCAGTCGGAGTCGGTCGTCCGAATCTGAATCAAAGTCAGGCAAGGAAAAAAACAAACCCAAAAGCGCATTGTGTAACTCATCTTGCACGACATTACCTTCGGGGACATACCTGATGGCGTCATGGGGGCCAAGCTGTGCAGGAACTCCAGCAAAGTCGCCACCTGCAGGGAAACATTTAAGGATTCCTCATGACATGAAATATTTCTGGATTACATTGAGCAATAATGGATTCAGATTCCAGCTGCTAATCAATCAGTTAGCAGCTCTGTTTAGACTCGTGAGCCACACCTTCCAGACTAAACAATGTTTCACATCTTCTCACTGTCCCCCTTGCTGAGGACCTCCAGCGAAGTCACCAATAGTTGCAGGGAAACATTTAAACAGGATTCCTCATGGCATGAAATATTTCTGGATTACATTTAGCAATAATTAAATGGTTATATTTAAAAAACGACAGCATATATATAAACTAACTAGGACTACACGTGTCACGAAGGCACACAAGAGGCTTCACCATTTAACAGTAATATCAAACATAGTGCAGCTTTGTTATCTGTTACCACAGATATCCTGCGACTTTTAAGACATTCCGGCACTCAAATAATCATTTTACACGGAGAAACCTCCACAAAATCTGTATTTTTCCAACACACCTCTTAACATTGTGAACTGTTCAACTTTAAACTAAACAAGGTTCACCAATTTCTCAACTGAGAACGCTTTAAAAGGTTTTAAGGGATGAATCAATAAGAAAAATGGTAAAATAAATATAAAACTTACCTCGAAGGTTGCGAAATTAAACACGCTTTGTTTTCATGCAATGTTGTTGAATCTAATAATGTTCTCCCTGTAATTCATCAGTGTGTTCAGTGTGTAAACACTTGTTATTTATACCGCAGCAGATAATTAATGTCATAAAAACTCAATTGGCAACGTTTTCGGTGAAGACATTTACTCTTTAAGGAGAGATCAAGGATTGTAGGGGCTCTTGGACCAGATCAGCTGCTCGGACGTGTTAATCGTACTGACTGTAATGCTCGCGACAATCAGTGGCATCCACCATTTATTTAAAAAACAAAGGAAGTTTGATAGGGTATGCTGCATCTGTCAATATGGAATGTACCATAAATTAATGAAAACATATCGTAAGTGGTGATATATGCACGTTATTAGAACATTATTGCTCTTATCTGCATTTCTGTAACGCTGTAGTTGTCGGTATTCTACACTGACCACAAGTGTCGGTAGTTCGGTCTCTCCTCTGCGCTCCCTGTGCAGACAGTACTGATAAAAGATGAAGTGACGTTGGAGTTGGTTCTTCCCTTGGTGAGCAAAGCTGCGAGACAACAGCCCACCTCGCTGGCTCTGCCAATCACAAGTACGCTCATAGGCAGCTAGGATGATTGACAGGTGATACAGCTACACAGGTCCTGAGACCTTCACTGACCTCCTGAACTCTGTAAATGCAAGAACCATACTTCTTATCTCAAACAACTTCTTCCTGTAAACACAATAACACTCATAACATAACAGGTTAACATTACATTTTTTCAAGGGGTCACAAGTCAAAATGTTGGGACCCAATGGTTAGATTGTGGATGACTTTCAGGGATTTTCTTTGTCATACAATTGTATCTTTCTGTTTGCAGTGCCGAGGACACAGCCAAAGTTGATCTGATGTCAACGTTCCCTGATCTCTTTGGGTGTGTTTATACATTTGCCAAAAGCAAAGAGAGGAATTTCAAGCCACTCCTGAAGGAAATGTTGAGAACAGAGCTGTGTCCAAAAGAAGGCTTCACCCCCAGAGTTGTAACGCCACCCATAAAGTATGGAGCGCATCTCCACTTCACACAGTTCAAGAATCTCAAAGCATTTGAACTCAGCCAGCTGCTAATTGCCACCAGGCTTGTCGATGCCATCTTTCAATTCCAGGGCATCTTTATTTAAATGTTAATGAGGCCTGCCACCACTGAACAGCAGCTAATGCAAAAAGACCTGGTAGTGTGTGGTTGTTAATGAGTTCCGTAAATTCACTTGCTTCCTTAATCTGGCTATTCAAAGTACACTTCCTGTTTGACTCTGATGAAGACACTGTGGTGGTAAAATGTTAGTCTGTTTGCAGAAATAAAGGTTGTCAATCAATCAGTTTGCTGCCGTCCATTTCTTTTCCTTGAAAGTAGACTGTATTGCAAAAAGACACATTTGCAAGCTTCTGGATATTGAAGACCTGGCTCTTCCATAATAGTAATGTTATTAACCAGTAGCTATGCAATAACTCTGGTCCAGTGGCAGATTGACCACCATGAGAGACCCTGCAAGTAGAGCAAGATATGTCACACCTCAGGCCGGCTCGTAGTCATTCTGACCCCTTTATAGTGTTGAATTTGGATTTTTTTTTTCGACGTTAAACTACTTTCAGTTGAATGAAAGGATCTTAAAAAGGCTTGGGACAATATCTTTTTGTTTTAACTTCAACATATACTTAAAGCACCAATGTATTCAAAATAAAGCGAACCATCTCCGTTCTTATGTAAAACTTAAATTAAAATGTAAGCTAATTCATTTTAAAGTTAATTACAAGTCCTGTGAGGATCCCCTAGATCACAAACCTGGTCCTAAACTTGGTCCTAAACTCCAAATGTTCTGGTGGAGGTGTCTCAGTCAATGGTTCTCGGATGTACAGGATATGGTTCAACCCAGGTACAGAAATTGCAATCTTAGGTTGGCCATCAAAAGTAAAAAACGTAAACATTTTATTTTTTTAAAAGTGAATGGTATTGCAATTCTGCTAAACATAATAGAATATCAGCTTTACGAAATATGGATCATCTTATTACTTTTTTAATTATTTGGCATATTTAATATTCTCAGAATATAGTGCAAAATAAAACTTGAGTATCCCAATAAATATGTTCATATTTTTCATATCATATATTAGTAATACACTGTTGTAAGATGTGTCTTGTCATGTTTGTGCCATTGGTCAGTCAGTATAATTTCACCCATCTCAATGCACCCAACATGTTAACATCCTTTGTACCATAATACAAGGTGAGAATTTAGGCTCAGTTCATTAATTATGAAGCTATAAGAGCTAAATATTAATCAATCAAATGTCTGACTTATTTTGATCCCGAATTAATATTAGTTTTACAATAACTGTGCTTTTATTGTTATGTGTGTACTGACTGAGTTGTCTAAGTAAAACACTTAATACCAGATTCACTCTTCGGTCGCAGTGCGTCCATCTTTATTGTTCCCTTACCTACGAGTCCGTGCGCACCTTGGTGACGTCATCACAACAGCACTATTACAAACAGGCAGTAGTCAATATACTACAATTGTGAAGGAATTATTGTTCAATTGAGCAATTTACGTTTGATTATTCTTAATTCCTCTTCAGGATCGCTAACGTTTGGCTTTACTTCCGAATAGTACACGCTATCCTGTTATGGTTTGTCTCTGACCCCAAGCGCACGACAACAGCAAGGTTTAGTTCTAGCCGAACACACGGCGTAGTTTATTGAGCTCAACAAGTCGCTTAGAAAAGAAACACAAACAAAACTCAAAGTGTCCCCTTAGTCCACGGGTGATCGAACATCAAACCCCAAAAAATCCAAGAAAATACTCCACACAAAAAAAGTCAGCAAAGACACGAGGGAAAGTTCAGTGACGACACAAGGAGGAAAGTCCACGGACATCATGGCACGAACTCGCAACGTCAACACAGACAGTCCTGATCTTTATCCCCCCGAATACAACGAGCTGACGAGCTGCAGCCGTGGGACGAGCTGAGTGGCTTCAGGTGTGAGTCGGAGCGCCCCTGGCTTGTCCCCGCCTCCAAGCCCGTAGCTCCCTGGCAGCGCGCTCTGAGGTACCGGGTGTCACTGTGTGAACGGGCTGAGGAGGGAGTCCGGCTGGCTGAGTCCTGACATATCCAGTGTTTCTTTAAAACGGTGTTACTTTTAAAAGCAGAATTGCTCCAAACTCATTTTCCATCATCCATGATTTGATTTCCAATGCAATACCGGAAGAGCTATCTTGTTTACGTTCTCTCATCTGTGCGACTTGACAGCAGAGGCAAAAGAAAGAAAGAAAGTGACGTTGCAGGCGAAACAAACGGAGCTTGGGCAGAGGCAGAGAGGGGCCACCTGCAGTCTGACACTTGGTCTGAATATTCCGGACCAATGCAGTCCTCTAAGGGGAGTGAGACTGACTGGCAGGGGCTGATCAGCGAGGTACGTGGATGAAGAACACCGCGAACAGCTGTTGCAGAGACGGACTGATCTACAGGTCGCTCCCGGTCCTTAAAGAGCGAGCTGCGGTGTCGTGGCTCAATAGACCCGATGGGCTGTTGTACGACACACAGAAGCCGCTTTACGTTACGAGTCTCTCTCGCTAGATGCGCTGCGGATTCATATTGAGCTCGCGTTGTTCTGTCAGGCCGACAGCATCACACGTGCCGCATGTGTGTGTGTGTGTGTGTGTGCGTGTGTGTGTGTGTGTGTGTGTGCGTGTGTGTTAGACCAGACACATACACTTGTGTGACTGCATTTCCATTTACGTGTCAACAAAACTAGTGCTGCTTTGTGAAGGTAAACTACATATATTGTGATTCTGGAGTGAGGAGCAGAGACCAAACAAACAATATTTTCAGTGAGAAAATAACCGTCTGGTTCTTTCGTCATTAGTTGTAGCTTTACATAAGGAATGAGGTACGGGTGGAGCCACACACCTTACTACACACTACCTCTGCACATGCGCAGCTCTGCGATGTCCTTTGGTTAGTGTGAGAGCTATCTGCGCGTCTTATCTACACGTTAAACACTTGGCTCCAGTGTGTGTGTGTTTCCACCTCGTAGGGAACTGTCCAGGTATCAGTTAAGTCATGTGACCATCTCCATCCGGGCCGGTTTGAAAGAACAAAGCCAAGAACAGATGATAGATGGATATGGAGAGGAGAGACCTGCGGCCCCTGGAGTCAACCCAGAGCTAGAGGAGTGATGGTGAGCTGTATCCACACCGAGGCCTCTCTTAATACCAGCGCTCTCTGTTCTCTCCTTGTGTTCTCTCACATGTTCCTCGTAGTTCCTAGTGTGCAAGCGTAAGCTGGAGAGTAAGAAGGAGGCCCTGCTCATTCTGTCCAAGGAGCTGGACACCTGTCAGCAGGAGAGAGACCAGTACAAGCTGATGGCCAACCAGCTGAGGGAGCGCCACCAGGGACTGAAGAAGAAGTACAGGGAACTCATTGTGAGTGGTTGAAATGTTTACAGTGATGTTGGTTTGTCCGTGTCATGATATATATGTGTGACTTGTCCCGAAAAGTGTTCTCATTTCAGACATATTAACCAATAGGAAGTTATAGTAGTCGTTTCAAATATAACTTTTTTTCCTACCATTTTTTCAGATAATTTAACTGAACAGAGCAGGTAAGATTCCTTACCTGACAGTTGGTGTTGAAGTTAAAGATAGATAAGTTGTTTACTATATTTATATACATCTTACAATACTTTCATCCACGAGATGGCAGCATTCTTCAACCAGTGTTCTGGGGTGTTGCTCATGCAGAAAAGCTCCTACAGGAGGAAACAAGGAGCGGACAATGGCGTCATAAGAACCCAATTCCATCTTGGATTTCAAATTTGATGGATATGCTTAAGCTTTATTGATTTGACCATCTACTGAAACAATATCCTACAATAACTTTTTTTGTCATGTCTTTGACTACAAAACTGCCCAACAATCTCTTGTTACAGCTTCTCAAATGTGAATATTTGCCCATTTTCTCAGGCTTATGTGAACGTACACTAAATATATATAGTTTTAAAACTGTTGGTCTGACAAAACAAACTTTTTAAATAAGTTAATTTGGGCTTTGCTCAATTGTGATGATTCAAGGTCCAATTAATCAAGAGAACAAGGCTCAAGCTCAGGCTCACAGCCTGTGGGGATGAATGAACCCCTACTTGTTCTCACCTTATGCTACCAATTAAAGTTTTGAACAGTAATTTCTTACAATTGTAAACATATAATATGTGTCTTTTTTATGTTTTGATCACATTATGTGAAACCCACTGACTTCAGGGTTCTACTTTTAAATGCAAGCATTTACTGAAGGCCAAGATATCTGGCATGCTTGGCCAAAACATAATGTTATAACAGAGTTCTTAAAACCAGGGGTTTGTTATGAATGTGCTATGCATCTGACATGTATTGAGCTGCTTAATAAAAGTGCCTTGTTCTGTTGAGGTGTCAGGTGCTTTTCTCACGTGCAGTGTCTTGTTATGATGATAAAACACCTAAAAGCCGCCAGTAAAAGTATTCACTAATCAGGTTAGAAGAGACGTTTCAGAAAGTCCACCACGATTGGAGTTCTTCTCTCAAGGGGAACTTTGGCCAGCGGACTATTTATACCTCAGCTCAGCTGTCTGACTGACTGGCGCTCTGGGAACTGGGACACTGCGTGTGCGTGTGTGTGTGTGTTTGTGTATATGTGTGTCATTGGTCTGTGTCTAGTTGGAAATATTTCTATAGGATGGTGGTTGTGTGTGAGAGACACCTGGGAGCCCAGGGTGATCCCCACGATGAAATATGCTCCATATTCCAGTCAGATACTGTATGTAGGTCATTTCATCATCAAACACTGAGTCGGAACTTTCAACATGAAATAGGTCCGATGAATGGACACAGAAACAACGTATATCATCATACTAAAATGATGAGAGGCATCTTCTGTAAGCCTGAGGAAATGAAATACACAAGATTTACAAATGAATTTAACATGAGTGTAATGCAGGTTTGTAGTTAAAAAGGCATTGCCAAATCTATACTTGAGAGGTTTTATATTGACCAATCCAAACTGACCCACTCAGCTCACTCAATAAATTGAATGTATATTGTGGCCTTCCTCTCCTTCTGGCAGCAACCGCAGACAAATTAACAGAATAGCAACCCTGTCAAATACATTCAATACTACTTTTTGTAGTATTCATTTCATGCCACTTTATACTTCTGCTTCACCACAGTTTAGAGGGAAATATTGTACTTGTTACTGTTTATGTAACAGCCACTTAGTAACTTAACATTGAGTGATCTTTTTGAATGTGATGCATCACTAAAGATTGAACGAGACAAAATTGTATAATAATCATTACAAACATTCGCTCCACCTCAACCAACTACTGCACTAAATTGCTGCTTACACATTAATCCATTAGTCAGAGTAATCTGACAATCTAATATAGTATAACAGTGATGGGGGGGGGCATACGTTGACATTGAGAAACTTTCCTTTTAGGTAGCCTACATTTTGTAAATAATACATACTTTTACTTTTGTAACATTTTGAATGCAGAACTTTTATTTGTAATTGAGTATTTTTTACACTACTTTTATTAATAAGTAAAAAAATGAAGTTATCCACATAAGATGCTAACATATTGTTTTACAGGGTGAACACAACGGGCTTTTGAAATAAAAGATGGCAAAATTTAATTTAATTAAATTGAAAATATGGATAATATCGTACAAATACAAAACAAATTGCATTTAAAAGTAAATTCCGTTCAATTGACGGATTAGCATGCACGCGACTCATCCGCTCTGGGAGAGACCATAGGGAGAGACGGGAATGGGGGGGAGGAGGAGGAGGAGGAGGAGGAGGAGGGGGGGTGGGTATACGTCTCGGGGGCGCGCTCTCCACCGTCGTGACGTCACGGGAGCGCCGGAGCAGTGGGGAAGCCGCCAGTGGTCGAGCTGGCAAAGACGGGAAGGAGGGAAAGACCGACGGGAGACAGATACGAGACAGGAAGACCAGCCCGAAAAGAGCCAGCGCTTCACCTCGGCTGACTGTTACGTGACCGAGCGTCACTTCGAGGTTTGACAGCGGCGGAACAACCGAAGAGGAGATGTGACTTGCCTTCTTCTTATTTTGTATTTTTAACACAGAGCTTATTTCACAACCGAGGGACAGTCACGTAAACACAGCCGCAGTGAGTATTGTAAGTTAGCTGGCGTTCTGACTGCGTGCGTGTACACATGCATGTGTTATTACACGAGCCTACGTGCGTGCGTGCGTGTGTGTGTGTGTGTGTGTGTGCGTGTGTGTCTGTTGTAAGCATGTTGGCCACTTCACGTGTGTCTGTGTGTTTGTTTGGCTCGTCGCGGTCACGTCTGAAGGATCAAAGCACCGCCGGCAATAATGATTAAAATGTGACGCCTAGCTTTGAGGTGCAGCAGCTCCCAGGTCAGCTGTGAGACCGACCGTGGAGCTGCTGTATTCCCTCCGGAGGAGCAGTGCTTCGGCCAGACATTCAGTCATTACGATACATATTTTTTTTGTGCGGGTGACAAAAAAACCCGACAACGCGAGCCCATTCAACAAGGCGTCCTCCTGTTTCTGCTCAATAACCCAGCTCAATGCGACCTGGAGCGACCCGGAATAACGCGATAATAACCCCATATGTCTCGTCTCTGTACCTCCAAATGCGATTATCAATCTGCATACACTGTGCAGAAGTGCTGCTGACAGCCTCGCAGTTTCTCAAAGCCACACAATCGCTATCACTATACTAATTTCTTAAAGCGCCGTTTTAGAGTCATGTTTATATCCCTCTGTAGTGGGTCCATCTCCTGTGATGTCACTAATATCCCCTCGGGGACCTGAAGTGTGCCTGCGGTAGTCCATACTAAGTTTCATCTCCTCCACAGTATTCCCGTGGGGACTTTTAGTTGTGTTGTGGTATTTCTAACAGCCCCCTCTCAAGTTCTCCAGGTCGGTTGTTTTGCTCTGAACCCGTTTCATGAACAAATATGTGCACAAATATGTGCAGCCACACGTCCTGTCCGGCGTGACAGACAGACGGACACCGGGCCGACGGTGTGTTTGCAAACCAAATCAAGGTGATCGCGTGGACGAAGGCGGGGAAAGGGAAATGTGCTGCGTGTGTTTTGCTACGCTCTCAGAGGCAAAGGGGAGGAGGCGTGGTGGTGGTGGTGGTGGTGGTGGTGGTGGTGGTGGTGGTGGTGGTGGGGGGGTGGGGGGGGGGGGGGGGGTAGGGGGGGTTGAGGAAGGGACGCCGTGATTTCCTCCGTGTTCCGCCCACAGCGCTGTTTCTTTGCACCGCCCCTCCTCCGGGAACAGCGAGTGAGGGAACTGAGCGGCTTCCTTCCACTCGGATTGTTGTAAACACTAGACATTTTGAAATGCCCTGGCTCTGCACACCGCAGTCGGCCCGTGGGTGAACGCTCCTCTGTTGCCGTTTATTCTTCTTTTGTTTTAGAGTTTGCTTTAATAATCATCTTCTAAACAAAGCATTGCCAGGCCCTGGTTCTGAACTTTGTGCACAGCCTGATTGACCCCCTGTGCCCCCTGGCTCCACATCAAAGGTACATCTTTTTTTCCTAAAGGGCTCAGCACTTTGCAACAACATGAGGAACTTAACCTGAGCCTATAGCTCTTTCACACCTCTTCCCAGAACTCACTTTGACTTTAAAAAACATGATCTCTAATTGCCTTGTGTGATATTTATTTATATATTTATAGACCGACTCTTTAGGGGGTGTTTGGGTCACCTTCCCAACTAACTTCATCCTTATTTAACCTGGCAAGCTGACTGTACGAGCACTTTCCTTTTACCAGAATGAGCCTGGGGAATGTTTCACTCCTCTCTTCCATTAACCACTACATACACACTGAATTAGTGTTGTGTTTCCCTGCTTTTCTGTTAATTGTCGAATCCCAACGGTACGTTCTCCATATTTGCTAAATAGGCAGCAGCCAAGATTAGATAATCGTGCGTTGTGTGTGTGTTTTTTGTTGGATGTACATGGATTGGTTGTGCTTCTTTGTGAGTCACGGTGTGTTTTGTAAGCCTGCATCTCGGATTAATTTCCTGTGGTAAACAATAGATGGAGCAGATGCTATCCGTCCCTTATCAGCGCTGTAATTTCCAGTGTCTGAACCATTTTATATGTCTTATCGCTGATTGGACTGGTGGCACAGAGTGAAGTTACAAGTAGCACGGTCACTCTGGTGAGCCAAAATCTGTATCTTGCCCAGACATCTTCTGCCTAATATTTTCTCCCAAGTCTAATCGTTCGCTCAGTTAATTGAAAAATTCCCTTATTCCAATATTGTGTGTGCAGGATGAGCCATTTTGTGTCTCTGAGACAAAGGTTTTGCACACAGACTGATGGCCAAACTGAACCACAAATCAAGTTTTACAAGTGACAATTATGTTTATTATTGGAATTTTGTAGTTTTTTTTACACACACATCCTTTAGAAATCACTTAGATGTGTTGCTATTCGGTTACATTTGTTTAAATCAGCACAAAACTGTCATAATGATTTGTCATCAATATCTTGCCCGCACATGGAGACAATATCTTGTGTCTGCATGCCGAACAAAGCCAAACCACTAATAATAATACGTTACTCAAAACCAAACAAACACAATGCTTAATCTATGTATTACACATCGGTGACAAATAATTATCATGGGAGAAGATCCCAGATGACAGAACAAACACTTTGAGACATGTACTGGAGTGATTGTACAAAATAATGCAAATATTGCACTAAAACCTTCCGTGCATCTTCAGTGTCTGCACGAGTCATTTCGGTACTTGGTTTTTGGTAATTCATACAGCAGCAGATTTCTTTCCTGCTCCAGTTTAGTTTCTTGGTCAGCCGATTCTTATTTTCTCATGGCTACTTGTATATATATTGGGTTTGAATTTGTTCACCTCCCCTTTGCACGAATTTCTGATTTTCCGAGAGTGAATGTTGCTATCGTCATGATAAAGCAGCTGCGAAGGTTAAAAAAAGCTGACTGGTGAACGGCGGGTCATGCCCTTACATCTTCAGACAGATTAGGTGCCGAGTGAGTTCGGCTCTCCCCTTCAGCTGCGCTGTCGAGTTGACTTCCATTGAGACGTGTGTTACCCCAGACGGCACCAGTGAGTCCTTTCCAACCACATCATATCACAACAAGCCTGACAGTAACTGAGAGTAATGGAGAGTAATAATATTAAGGATGAGTGTAATGTACTTTTCTGAGCCCCGATCCCCTGGCGAGACGCAGACTTTGTAGAATAGGGCTCCCTCGCTGAAACACCAGCTAAGTATAGGTTGAGTGGTGTGCATGTGTGTGTGTCTGTGTGTTGCATTGTGCAGTGGGACAGATGGATGTGTGCTTGTCACATAAATAGAGCATGCTGAACACCTTCAGGAATGCTGATGGAGAAAGAGAGAGAGGCGGTGAGAGGAAGTGAAAGCATCAGGGAGAGGGAAGAGAAGGATGAAGAGCGATGGGATGAAGAAATGGATGTGCTAATAGGCATCTCTTTGCCAACAAAACCGCCTTATTAACTCAAAACGTATCAATGTCAAGTTTTGAGTTGCCTCTTTATCTGCAGCCATGCCCGGAAAATGGCTACAAATCCTAAGTCTGTTCTCTGCTGTGCCGACACATACTGATTATCTACACGAGTACAAGTACAGTACATGGCATTCTACCACGGAGACTTTCTTGGTATCCTCGTGTGATATTCTGGGATTTTGTGAGGCCCGAAACAACATTGTGTGTGTGAGAAGTGTGTGAAAGGAAAGACGAGGCATGCAGAATGGCTGTTAGCAACAGTACAGGGAGGCAGAGGATGAAACGCAGGGCGTTGTGTGTGCTGAAGTTTCCTGTAGACATTTTGGTTCATAAGTTCCCTCCAGGACCTGTTCCAGGATCTGTTCCAGGGTCTGTTCCTGTCGCTATCGTAGTTGATGTGGTTGGATATTCACAGTACAGCATGTGACAAAAGGGAGATAAGCTGTAATTATAAATGCCCTACTCTTGCGAACAATATATATATTTTTGGTCTGGATATTGATCTGATTAGAGCTGAAATGAATAGTCAATTAGATTGTCAGATAAATAAGCAATCGTGAAAACTTTTCAAAAGCAAAAATAGCAGAAATTGACTTGGTCCAGTTCTTTTTTGTCCTCTATGATATTAACCGACTAGCTGGGTTTCAAACTGTTTGCCATGGTCATTTATTTTTATGGGAATAACATTTTTTCCAAAAATCCATAATGAAAATAGACATCAGTTGCAGCTCTTAATATGGTCACAACTGGACATCCTTTGCACAGTGGCACAACAAATAACATTGCAAAGCAAAGCTTGAATTTGACAAAAGAAAAATCCTAACTCAGGACCTCCTGCGCCACGTTGCTTTTTCACATTTGTGTGAAAGGACAAGAGGGATGGTGAGCCTGTTGACAGTGTGTTTTCTACATCTCATGATGCCAACTGTGTCATAGGTGTGTGTGTGTGTGTGTGTGCTTGTGGCATGGTATTTTTTTTTTTTTTTTTTAAACTCTGGGAGGCTCATGTGATTTTTGAAGCTGGAGGTTATTATTACTACTTTCATCTGACTCTCAGTGCTGTTTGCCATCCCTCACCCCGAGCCCTCTCAGAGTCTAAAACCACCACAAAGAAGTCTGTGGGACATGCTGGTGGTTCAGTCATGTGACCCTTAGATTTGAACTGTAGAAAACACAACATGGTGTGTGATGCTGTTTCCATGACGCCCTCAAGCCAATACAAATAAAAAAGAAGTGTGTGTGTTTAGCCATGTGATAGATTTGTGATCTGTCCAGGGTGTGCAGTAGCCTTGCCCAGTGCCTGCTGGGAAATGATCCATCTCGCTGCGACCCCAAACAAGATAAGCGTTTCTAAAAGTACATGGATGTGTATTTATTGTCCCGCACCTCTTCCAGAAGAAAGCAATGTCCCAGCAAAAATAATGTTGTTGCTAAATTGTGATATTTCGATTGTCGCCCGCCCTTCAGCTGGACAGCGGCAGCCCTCTGGTCAGTTTGCGGATCTCCGCTGGGAAAATATGAGCAGGGGAAGTGATGGTTCTTTTCTACAACCGAGCAAAGATGCCTTTGAGCGAGGCTCTTGACCCTCCAACCACGAACACCAACATGTATGAGCAAATGCCAAGGTCGTCGCTGAAGAGGAGCCATGTGTGTAATGCAATGCAATGTGTGTTCAGTAAATAGCCAAATAAAGGCTGAGACATACTGTGCATGTTTTGCACCTATATTACATGCAGATCCAGAGGGGAGGAGGAGGAAAGCCCTAAAAACACACACACACACACTCACACACAGACTACTAGAATACTCACTCTTCAGGCTCACATTGGTCTCAAATGAGGCATTCGATGTGTGTGGTGTTTGTGACGTGATCACTCACAGCCACTGATGCTCATTTGTGCATGTGTCGTCTATTCACATGTTTGTTTGCACGTGGAGCGGTTTATCTGGATGCATTTTGCCCGACTGTAGATCTGCACATGTGCACAGTTTTGCTCTGTGCGACTGTGTGTGTATATAAGTGCATATACTGTAAATAAATGTGTGTGTGTGTACGTGCGCTAGAGGCAGGGTCCTGGCCTGTTTCTTTCCAGGTGTGTGTTTTTGGCCTGAGGTGAGACACAGCAGATGGTCCTTCTTTGCGCATGAGTGTGTGTACGTGTGTGTGTGCGTGCGTGCGTGTAGCTGTAACTGACGGGTTGTCAGTAACATCTCTCTCGCCAAAGATCAGTGTGCAGCAGAACATCAGCTGGAAAGATACCTCATTGCAAGGCTGTTAAAAGCCTGGGTCGGGACCCCGTGAAGGGCGTGCTGGGAGTTTAAAAGGGTTCGACCAAAGGGCTGCACAGTTCATCATACTTGAAATGAAATGTGTTGTTGTTAGGAATTTGCAAGAAGCCACATGTTGAGGGAAAACTATTCCAGACAACTTATACTCAACAAGAAATATCTAGGATGTCCGCCATACTGTAAAGTACAGTACTAGTTTAAATGTCTTTATGTTAAAACTAGACTAATTCTTTCACACCCAACTAAAGTTTGTGTGTACTGTTTTAATAAATGAATACTTATACTGTATACTGTAGTTGTGCAGTGTTGGAAATTAGTCCGGACTGTTAGCATTAAACTGAAGCTCTAGAAGTTTTCATTCTTGTGTGTGCTGAATTATAAAGCAGTTTAGTTCACTGTAGTTTGTTCTTGTAAGGGGAGAGTGCGGATCAGATGGTGTGTCCCACGGGTCAGGTGTCCACTGACCTGTGGATGACATCACTGTCTCCAAGGATACCCAAATGACTGAATGAAGACTGTTGACCAGCTGGGCATCAATTTTAAATAGTAAATGTACCTTCTTTTATACAGTAGCTGACTCCAGAGGTAACACCCAAGGTTGCATATTTAACATATTGTTAGCATATTGACCCCAAATTTCTACATTCTTTACTGACAACGGAGAGTCTGAAACTTTGTCCTCCGTTCAAATGCTGCACTGTTGTTCTCGTAAACAAATGTGTAGCATGTGGGTAGTTCAGGGGACCCGGGAGATCAGCATTCGCAACAGACAGCTTGAATTCTCAGCAGCCTCTGAGGCATTTATCAGCAACACGTGAGAGCCAGTGCTCATGAATTGTGTTCATGTTTTTGACAAGTCAGTACAATGTTGCAGATTTACGCTTTTTAAATTTATTATTTTCATTATTTCCACAGCTGTGTTCAATACAAGGTTTTTTTTAACCTGATTGACTTAATCCGTTTTAATAGAGAGACTAATATCAGGCCAAGAAAACATGGCAAAATATTATTTCATAGTGTTTTTGCATTATTTGAAACGCAGCAGTTTACATTCTGGCATCTACTATCCATCCAATTGATAACGTAGCCCCTTAAAATGTCCAGTGTGACTCAATTGATAAAACAGGAATGGGACAGATAGCTTTATTTATTATGTTTTCTCCCAACATTATTATTGCAGAATAAAATCGTTAACATGATTGAATTGACTTAATACGTTAGAAAAGGATGATTGTATTTTAGTACATGTAATTCATCCAGGAGACACAATAATGATTATGAATTATTTAAGACCGTTAGATCAGCTGATTGGATGCTATCCGCTATCACATTTTATTACAGCTGCAGGACAGTAACTGATGTGTTACCTGGAGGTATCATGTGATTGTAAGAAGAAGGTGTTGTGTGTGGTGGAGAGACATAATGATCATATGAACCACACATCAGCTGTTGCTTGTGCCCGTAGCAGAGTTTGCAAGTAAATACTGTACACAAAGAGATTAAACCAGTCTCAAACCGTATAAAACCAAAACCAGAACCTGGTAAAAAAAATCAAGTGTACTCCTTTGTACTTTAAGAGCAGAATATCTTTGTTTCCCTGATCACTAAGTCTTTGTCTCTTTCTCCCTTTCTTTTTAGGTCATCCCTTCACCCCCGGGCCTTGTGGATTTACTTGCTGCCTTTATCTAAAGGGATGCCCTATTGATTCCTTTCTGACAAAGCACATTGAATCCAGTGAGGTTGTTGGAAAGGCCTTTATCACAGCCATGTCAACACTGCATCGGGATATTTTAAGTCAAAAGGGACTACAGTAAAAGATCATTTTTGGGGACATCCATCTTAAATTTGTTCGAGTTTCTGTGTACTTTTGAGAATGTGTTTTTGATTCACTTGATTTCTTCATTTGAAGCGGACACCTTTTCGTCTCTCCAGTACACACGCCATATTCTCTTACCATGTACGGTAGCTCCCGTTCTGTCTCAAAGCTGGACGTTGTTGGATCCAATGGCAACGGGTCCGCGTCCGCGTCCGGGAGCCCCGGGCGCTCCCCACGCCTCCCGCGCTCCCCGCGCCTTGGACACAGGCGGAACAGCAGCAGCAGCTCCACCGGCGGACTTACTGGCTCCTGTAAAACCCTGTCCATGGAGAATATTCAGTCCCTGAACGCTGCCTATGCTACGGGCGGCCCCATGTACTTCATCGACACGGTTGAAGACTCGATCGGCATTGGGAGTCTGGGCAGTGGGCTGAACCCCTCGCTGCCCAAAAACACCATGACCCTGGGCAGGGCTGGGGCCAGGATCCCCTATGGGGTCAGGGCGGCCATCATGGGGAGCAGTCCTAATATAAACACTGGAGGGGGAGGTGGTGGGATGCCCAGTGACGCAATAGCATTTGGGGGGGAGATGCAAAACCATCCTCCCCAGGCAGCTACTGTGCCTCATTCCATGAGACAGGTGAGGCGCCGCAGTGTTTTCTTCTTTTTTTGCTGCAATCTTGAAGTGGGTTGTGTGCTGGATTATTTTTTGTTGTACTGCAGCAGTAGCTTTCTTGAATCTCCACCGGTTGCCTGGCAACCTAATGGCAATGACAGGACTCTAAGAAGTCCTTGCACCCGGCCAACAAAAACAGACACGCACATGATCTGAAGTAGTTGCGCTCCAATTGGACTAGAAGAGGCGAGAATAGGCCGATAAGGAATGTGTGGATAAAGTTGACCTCGGGTGTCGATAATGTTGTTCTCACCTTTGAGCGAAGACTGAAGAAACATTAATAGATCAATTGCACTCAGAAGGCCAAATGTTTTGTCACACAGTTATCCCCCTGCATGATGTTGTAGTGGGACTTGGGGATTCAAGGCATTTTGGCTAATTTGAGTTGACTGTTTTATGGGTTAATATGTTCTTAAGTCACGCCTCAACTAAATAATATAAGAGCTCTGTGGGTATTCATACAATATGTTTAAATAGACTAAGGTCTGCCCTCCTACTCCCTCTGCACCATTAGTCATAACCTGAGCGCTCTTCTCTCCTTCCTTCTTCCTTGCTCTCCCATACCTGCCGCCTCCACCTCATTTGAATTATTTCTTAAACAAAAAAATATTTCTTCAACGCTCCTTTAATCTTATTTCCTTTCTTAGCTTTTCTTTACTCATGTCACATTTGTGTAATGTATGTCACATTATTCGTGAGGATGCCATTAATTCAAAGCTTTACTCTGTTACGTTCGATAATTTAAAAAACTTTAAACCTATTCTACCTTTTCACTTTCATAACTGAAAGATGCTCTGAGCACCAGCGTCAGCTGGAAACCTTAAAAAGAGTTATTCCAAACCAAAGCAGTCTGTTTATTGTTAAAAAATTCATCCAAGATATTTTTAATTCTCCGGTACACTGCTGTTCTGATCTCAGGATGAATTAAACATTTGCATGGGGACCATGTCTCATTAATACTGAAGTTAGGTCCTATATGAAAAGAAATATGTTTTATCAATAGTTTCAATATGCTTCACAAATAATATGCAAGTCTTGAATTCTGTATTTGATTACTTACATTTCTTAGATTTTGCAGCATCAGCAGTGGCTTTTAGGGGGAGTAGTTCACTTCAGATTTGCTGTTCTGGGATCTGCTATCACTAGCTCATTGTAGTGACAGCTGCCAATAGACACAATGTTTAGAAAGTAGTACCAGAAAAAAATAAAAAAGAAGGATGTTGGTGTCTAATGTCTCACACTTATACTTTTTGTGTTTGTGTGTGTTACCAGGTGAGAGACGGTGCGATGTCAGACCTGCAGACACAGTTAAGAGAAGTGCTGCGAGAGAACGAACTACTGCGCAGAGAAGTATGACACACACGCACACACACCTCTGAAAACACATCCATTGATGTTACGTACAAGGAAAAAGTAAAAGCCAATGAATTTAATCAACATCAGTGGGCAAGTTGAGCTGTAATCCATTAATCGATTCAAATAAACAATGCATTAAAACAGAGTTGCAATGTTTGATGTCATTTTCTTTCAGCTGGAGGCTAAAGAGTCCAAGTTGAGCTCCTCGATGAACTCCATCAAGACGTTTTGGAGTCCAGAGCTGAAGAAAGAGAGGGCGCTGAGGAAGGACGAAGCCACAAAGATGTCCGTGTGGAAGGAACAGTACAGAATGGTGCAGGAGGAAACACAGGTAGGGAAGAAGCGTCCGTGTGTGTGTTTGCTTGTTGCTCAGAGTCAAAACCCGTGATGAACAGACAGAGGATGGAAGGATAAAGATGTCAAAAACAATACCCTGACCAGGGTTGGCTTCATTTCATTGTCATCGCTGCTAATCCAGGAAATGTAAGACATCTAAGTTACATTTAGCCCAAGCGGATTCTAGTTTTGCTGAGATATAGCTTTTCTCCTCAGCTTTGTCACTAACGGTAACTGCATTGGAACGGCACAAAGGGGAGCATGTCCTGATAATTTGATGGACCGTGACGCAGCCTTGAAGACGGGTAAACGGATGAAGCGGGCTCCCAGCTCCCAGCGGTCTGTTGGTTCAGAAGCCATCTGGAGGAGACGGAGACACAGCTAGTCTGGCAGGAGACTGTAATATTATACAAGACATGGTTTTGCAAACACACCCGCCGCCTCACAGTGACTCATTTCACACACTGTCATCTTGAAACCGGGGCAGAAAGTGCTCGGTCCTCGCTACATTTCGGTCATTACCGGGCGCTCTCATCTCTGCATGTGTGCGCGTGTTTGAAATTATTTGGGGCTTTGATGCTACTCCCAAGACTCCCAAGAAAAATTTGACTTAATTATATGTGGGAAAGTACTTCAGGTTGTGAAATTACATCACCAGATATTAAATCACTCTCTCAGAAGATGTACTGGCATGTGTGTAGTATGCCTCTGTGTGTGTGTGTGTGTGTGTGTGTGTGTGTGCATCCATAAATCTTGAAGTCTAAGTGTGTGTCTTGTGTGCGTGCGCAGACCTATTCAAAGAGATGCCGTGTCGGGAGAACAAAGGAACAGATGATACGTGGATCAATCTCTCATAGTCGGCCTCCTGCCACTAGAAACATCCTCAGTTGCCTTCACACACACACAGACACACACACTCTCACACACACACACACACACACACACACACACACACACACACACACACACACACACACTCACATACACCTGTTTGAGAATGTGTGACTATATGCTGCTTTAAATTGAGACATGTAAGAATATTTTCTGATCTCTTATGTTGGCAAAGATGTGCTCTCTCTCTCTCTCTCTCTCTCTCTCTTTCATTCCTCTTCTTTGCCCCAGACAAATCACACCCTTTTAACTCAAGGCATCCTTTTCATTTCCTGATCGCATTACCCTGCCACTTTCTCTTCAGTCTATTGTTTCTGGCCTTTCTCTGTCCCTTTGTTCCTTTTTCTTCTTCTTTCTCTCTCTCTCTCTCCCTCCTCTTACTCATTCCTCTTCCCTTCTTCTATTTCTGTCATCACACGGTGAGTCAGCTCTTGCTTCCCTCCCTCCCCCCCTGCCTTCCCTTTCTCTCTCAGTCTTCGGCATCTCCGTGTTCAAAATCAAAATAAAGTTACCTCCCAGTAATATTTGGGATATGCGCGCATTCCCACACACACACACACACACACACACACACACACACACACATGCACACATGCACACACATGCACGCTGGGTCACGCCCCTGCTGAGGAATGCACATCTCACTTCCAGCCTCCGTCCTTCCTCCTTTCCTTCCACCCTTCCTCACTTATTCACCTACTTCTTCCCGCTTTGGCCCACTAACTTCACCTGTCTTCCGCCCCACTCGTTCTTCCTCTCTTCCTCTCCTTCTGTCTTCACTCCCTCTGTTTAATTTCTCTACTCTCATATTTTTATTATGTGTCACCATAGATTCAAATCCAGAATAACCGACATTCCAAATCTCATGTTGGTACTTGTTAGGCAGATCCAATAAATGTAATAATCTACAACACTCTCAGACTTATAAATGGTGCGTTGACTGTTTGATCAAAATGTGTCTATTTTGTTTGGTGGGATTATTAAAAAAAGCTTAATCAACCACAATTGCACCATGTGATAATTTATTAATTTAAGTAATTTATTAAACATAATGGAAAACATTTGCTGGTTCCAGGACAAATCATTTTGACTCTGTAAGACAAAATAGACCATTTGAAGACGTCACCTTGTGCACTGGAATCTTGCTGGGTATTTTTTACTTATGTCTTCCAATTAATAAATTAACTCAAAAACAATCTAGAGATTAGTCCATGATGAAAGTAAACAAGACTTTGACTGTGAGGAGTTTCCTGTGATTAACTCTTTGTTTTGATACTTTTCAACTGTGGATACTTCCAGAAAAGTGGGGTGGGAAAAATTAATTTCTCTTCTTTCTTCCCCGCTGAACTTTTAATTATCATTCTCTCCCTCCATACGGCCAGTTGCTTTCTCTTGTCTTGCGTCCCACATCCACTCATTTTCTCTTAGCACGGCGTCTACTCATCGTCGCCACACTCTCCATCGCCACACTCTCCATCTCTTTCTCGCTGGCTTCTCTTCCTCTCAGTCTCACCATTTCACTCCCACTTTCCTCTCTATCGCGGCCCCCCTCTCTTTCCCTTCCCTCTCCCTCAATCTGGGCCCGTGGAGCGGTTTTGCCACAGGACTCGATTCCGTAGCACAGACCTAATAATCAGGTCTAATAAATCAATTGATCTGAACACGGACACCTGCTCCGTTTAGCCCGGTCACTGTTGTCACTATTGTCACTATTGTTACTGTGGTCACTATTGTCACTGTTGTCACTATTGTCACTGTTGTCACTGTGGTCACTGGTCACTGTGGTCACTGTTGACACTGATCACGGTTGTCACTGTTGTCACTATTGTCACTGTTGTCACTATTGTCACTGTGGTCACTGTTGTCACTGTGGTCACTGGTCACTGTGGTAACTGTTGACACTGTGATCACGGTTGTCACTGTTGTCACTGTGGTCACTATTGTCACTGTTGACACTGTGATCACGGTTGTCACTGTGGTCACTGTTGTCACTGTGGTCACTATTGTCACTGTTGACACTGTGATCACGGTTGTCACTGTGGTAACTGTTGACACTGTGATCACGGTTGTCACTGTGGTCACTATTGTCACTGTTGTCACTGTGGTCACTGTGGTAACTGTTGACACTGTGATCACGGTTGTCACTGTGGTCACTATTGTCACTGTTGTCACTGTGGTCACTGTGGTAACTGTTGACACTGTGATCACGGTTGTCACTGTTGTCACTGTCGACACTGTTGACACTGTCACTGTTGTGACAACAGGAGCATGTTCACCCAATTCGTCCTTCCTTTTTGATCACTGCAGGTAAGGACTGTGTTTCATGCAGAAAGAAAGAGACACACAGAGAAAAAAAGAGAAAACGATGAAGGAATGTCTGGAATGCCGAAAGGAAAGCTTTACTTTCTTTTTTCTTCTCTCTTCCCTTCTTTTCTTCTCTGTTAGTTATTCTCTTTTTGTCTTACAAAAAAACACAAACACACCTTTTGTCTCTATTCTCTTTGACCCTCTGCTCTCCAAACAGTGGTCGGTTTGCATTTAATACATAAATATACGCTCAAGCTGAAGGCAAGCAGCAGTTAGCATTCATGGTTGTAACCATGACATCCAGGGGTTCAACTTAGTGTCACTGTTTCCATTCTGTTACCATACTCGGTTAAAAGAAATCCAATGTTTTAAAGCTAAAAGGACACATTGCTGAGTATGTCTCAAATCTAAATGAAACGGTCACAATACGATGTAACGCGATATGCATAGTGAGCATTTTCATTAATGTGCTTTTTCCGAGACAAATTTAAGAATTAGCAGAATTTAGCTCTTTCTTTGAAGTTTTTAAACAGACTGTTCAACATGGTTTGTTCCAGCACTGATTCACATTAGCTGGACAATAAGCACTCTGTCTGTCCATTTCTGGGGCCGCTAGATTCAATCTATCATCTACTGTACTCCAGGGGAGCCGTCTGACGTCACAACCGGCATGTGTGTGACTCTGTGTGTGTGTGTGTGTGTTTCAGAGAGAGAGAGAGAGAGAGAGAGAGAGAGAGAGAGAGAGAGAGAGAGAGAGAGAGAGAGAGAGAGAGAGAGAGAGAGAGAGAGAGAGAGAGAGAGAGAGAGAGAGAGAGAGAGAGAGAGAGAGAGAGAGAGAGAGAGAGAGAGAGAGAGAGAGAGAGAGAGAGAGAGAGAGAGAGAGAGAGAGAGAGAGAGAGAGAGAGAGAGAGAGAGAGAGAGAGAGAGAGAGAGAGAGAGAGAGAGAGAGAGAGAGAGAGAGATTTTTGTATTTGCATGTATAAACAGCACGACATGGAGACAGACACGCATGCATGTTTCTGTGCATGTATTGTGTGTCGGGCTGGTGCCACCGTCAACATTTGTATCAAGCGCGTATGTTTTTGTTACCTTGCAACAATTTCTGATGGGAATGGAAGTGGCAGTGGTATGATGTCAGAAGTTGTGTGCGTGTGACTGAGAAAGTGCAGCAGCCTGTGGCTGTTGTACTTTTACTGCTGCACTGTTTTAATAATTTAGCCTCGAGGTGCTGGAATAAAGCTACATGTTTGTGTGCGTCTGAAGTGGAACTCTTCCTCTATATGGTAATTCAGTTTGTCAGGTTCAGTAAGATCATATTGTCGCATTCGTGGAACACTATTTGCTCGTAGATTTTTTAATTTAAAAATAAGATTTGTCCTCAGCCCAGAGGTTATGTTTTATTTTTGGCTAAACTTAAGTGGGAAACCTACTAACCACGAGACCAGTGGGCAAAAGGCCTGGTGGTTTGCCAGCTGTTTCTCTCAGTGTGTGTGTGTGTGTGAGTGGATGAGTGAGGAGGTTAACCCAAACAGGCAGGTGAGCACAGTGCCCGTTACACCTGGGCAGCACTTTACCTTCAGGTGGAGCTCTGGATGACAGAGATAGAGACATGAGACGGAGAAGAAGTGATTGTCTTTCCTCTCCTGTCCCTCCATATTTGATGTGCTCCCTTTTTTTCTGCCCCTTTTTCCCTGTCTTTGCTGAGAGCGACAACGTTGGAGAGACGGAGACACGGACTGGCACCCGAGAGTATTTTCCGCTTTATGAACATGGCAATGAATCAGGACTTCGGGTTAATGCGTAAAGGAATGGTGCCACCAGAACTCTGATCTTTTACATGGAAATGCTGAAACCATCTGGGACCAGTTCCATTTATTCACTTGTTTTTGTAAGAACACACTAAATAAAAATCAACTACAGTTCTAAATTAGAAACAAATGGTTGCACTAAAGCACACAAGTGTAAATACACTGTAAATACGCCTTGGACCGGTTTGTGTGCTGACTGAGTATAAAATGATAATCACGACTCAGCACTTCATGTTAATTACCTGGATTGGACCGAAGTATCTTGCATTTCTAATTCCATTACTCCAAGCTGGCGTTGAGCTTGTCCTCATGGGTTCAGATTAGTTTGAATCCAATAGAATTGGATGATGCCCACCGTTTCCTCTGTGGGATTCCCATTTACTGTACAGATACAAAAAGAAAATGTTACCAGCTCGAGTTTCTGTGCCAGCTGGCTGCAAAAAAATGCTTCGCCTGGCACCCGCTATACCAGCATAGACCTGAGAGAAAGAGAAGAGGAGAAGAATGGATCACGAAGATGGATTGAGATGTAAAGATGTGTAAAACAAAGCGAGGAAGAGGGAGGAAATTAGGAAAGTGGATACAAAGGATAGATCAAACGGGAACGCTGGGGACGAGGGAGGAAAGGAGGAGCGATAAATGGACGACACCGGAGAATCGAGCTGAAAGCAGCAGATGAAATGTAGAGAAATGGAAGGACTGATGGATGTTGATGTGACAGGAGAGAAATGGGTGGTGAAAAGGAGGGTGGATGACAGATAGAAGAGATAGATTGACTGAAAGAGAGGAGTCGGGGATGAAGAAGGAGGGACGGCGAATAGGGGAATTCTAGGAAATGTAGGATGTTAAGGATGAATGAAGGGAAGAATAAGATAAGTGAAACATATTAATTGATTGTCTTGTTAATACTAGTTGATTGGTAATGACTTTTAATCTATTTTTTACTTTTCTGGTTCAGAATGTGGATGTAAAAAGTCTCTTGGTCGGAAGTTACAGATGAGGCATGAGGAAAGATTCATGGAAAGTGAGTCAAAGATAAAAGCCCACAGACACACACACGCGCACACACACACACACACGCCTCTGCAAACAAACATTTTGTGCATTCCTCAGGAGTGACGCTTCTGAACTGCAGATCTGCATAAGTCAGCGAACTCGCTCATTAGTCAGATAGGTTTGTGTGTTTGGTCATCTTACTCAACATCTGCAAACTGTGTGTGTGTGTGTGTATGTGTGCGTGTGTGTGTGTGTGTGTGTGTGTGTGTGAATCATGATTGATCAGTTTGAACAGCGTGCATGCCAGACAGTTTGGGTAATATTTTATTCCGTTTTTTATCTATACTCTAAATAATTAAAGTGTTCTGAGGGTTTCATGAAAACCTGTATGATTGGTTGTGTTTCTCGTCCCTTCTGATTTTTTAAAATTAATACCATGTTCCCAGTTCGCACTAGTAACTTGTGTTTTTTTTAATTTATATTTTGCCACCTTTTCACCTAAAGTAAGGATGTGTTTGTACCAGAGAGAGATAGAGAGACACATATATGTTTGGAACCCATCCTTTCATTAGACGTTGGGTACAATGACTGGTTGTTCAGACTTTAGAGAGCCTGTCTCTATACATGTTGGCTGTTCTACAGTCAATAGTGGAGCCACTGAAGATGGACTTGGCAAATGTGAGTGTGAATGTGTTTGCCTGAGAGTTTATGATTCAGGAAAAGGCAGCATGCAGCCTCAGCAATGTTTTGAAAAGTAATTTTTTAAATCTTTGATACATGATACAATGTTCTTTAAAACACTGACAACCATCCCTCTCTCCCTGCCGACCTTGTCCTCCTTCTTCTGTTGCCTGCCGTCTGCACATCTTTCCATCCTCTGCTCACCAACGTATGACTCATTATTCCTCTGGTTGTGTGTCTGTGTGTGCACTTGCAGGCCCCCAGAAATGCCTTATTAATCAGGTCTATCTCTGCATTCGAGTGTGTGTGTGTGTGTGTGTTTATGTGTTGGTCGGCTTTTGTGTGTGTGTTTTCCACACATGAACGCTCATCAGAAACAGATGGTCCTTAAACCTGTGTGTTTATTTAGTCGGGATGGAGAGATAGGTGAGGAAGAGAAAGAGAGGGATGGAGAGAGAGAGGGAATAAGGTAAATACAGGGAATGATAGCGGGGGGGAGAAAGAGGCAGATGGACAGAGGGAGGAGGAGCGATGAATAGATTAGAACGAGCAACAAGGAGATTCATGGGGAGACTTTATCCGAGAATAGAGAGGAGGAGGAAGAAGGAGAAGGAGAGAATAAAGGAGGAGCTTTCTACACTCAGGATTTCCATGAAACTTTAACTTAAATGAAGTGAGAGAGGGAGCAATGGCACTCGTTTTCCTCTTTTATTCTTTTACAAAGTGGGCATTTTACAGTGGAAAGAAATAGAGAGATATTCAAAACTGAAGGGAACAGAGGGGCTAGTTCTCCCTCTCTTCCTACAAGGCTGGGATTGTGTGAGTTTTCTCTCCACTTTCTCCCTCCCTCAATGTGTGTGTGTGTGTGTGTGTGTGTGTGGACTGCTGTGGTAGCCATGTCTTTCCTTATAAGGTGTGGGTTTGGGAAGAGTTAGTAAGGAATGAACAGAATTACAGTGCAGTCACTCCCCCTTTTTTCTTTTGCTGCTTATATTTCTACTCTGCCCTTCTAAAATATATCTATCTATATATATATATATATATATATATATATATATATATATATATATATAGATAGATAGATAGCAGTCTATATGCTGGTTCAAGGAGCTTGACATCTGTAATGTGTTAATGTTACATAAGCGTGAGAGATGCAATGTGTCTTTAAACCCACTACTGTACTGTACAGACCTTGATGTTACATCTCAAAGTGACTGATTAGGGTCAGAACTCCCCTTTCTCTCTTGGCTATTCCTTTATTCATTCTCTCCCTCATGTAATCTCTTCCATCCATACTTATTCTCGTCTTCCATTGCACACGCAATCTGGAAAAAAAGAGATTTTCTGCCGTTTCTTCTGCTCACTCTTCTTCTTTTTTAAATTGTATTTCCTCCTCTTCATTATGTTCTTCATCCTCCAGCTTTATCCTCCGAGAAAGAAGAGAGAGAGCAAGAGAGAGAGAGAGTGAGTGTGTGTGTGTGTGTGTGTGTGTGTGTGTGTTAATCTGCCCGTCGTCTGAAGCCTGAGTGGGCGAAACGTACGGCCATTACGACTGCTGCCTCCAACATTATGTCTGCCTGTGGGCATTGTGTCGCTCTCTGTTCATCCAAGAAGTGTGTTTATATGTGTTTTATGTCACAGTGTGTGTTTGTGGTGGGGGGTACGGGGACGTGACTCACCCGTCGAGCGCGGAATAATCGAGGGATGAGAGGGAGGAGTAATAACAGAGAGATGGTTAATTTTGAATGACAGATGAGTATTGGCCTGAGGGCGTATGATGACGAGCGGATGCAAAAACATTGTCTCCATATTCGCTAACGGATTCCAGAATTGCGTGTTTTTTTTCTCCTTTGCTTTCCTAAATTCACGTTTTGTGTTTTTTGTTGTTGTTGCAACAATTACTTTCCTGCTTCCATAGTAACATATTGTATCCCTTATGTTGAATTACTACACCTTTTTTTTTTTTAAACCCTCTGTTGCTAAAGCAATTACATTGTGGGAAACCCATTTGAACCTAAATGCTCCTGACAACTGGAGCCCAATCTAATCTGCTTGTCTGTAAGCAGTCTCAAGCAAAACAGATGTTGAGCCACCACTGTCCTGGACGGAGCACGGGCTATTAAGGGCTGCATCGGCCTTGAAAGACGTTTGGACATTCTCATTCTTATATTTTTCCACCTGCTTCAGGTTCTTGCACCTCGTTGCTTAACAGTTCAAAGGGTGGACAAAAAGGGGAATGTGGACAGCTAGTGTGGTTTTTAATGCAATCTGTCATATGATCGATGCCTTTGGTACTTTTTGTTTCTGATAGCAGCTAAACTGAAGAAAAACAAACAAGCACACGGGACCACCAGCCCTCAGCCCCTCAGAGTCACACAATACAGACGGAGTTTGATGAAGACAGCTTGTTGTTGGAACTCGTCACATTTTCTATTTGCTTACATTTATTGATTTTTACGACCAGAGAGGCCACTCAAGAGAGTCCGTCGCTGTGCACGTCAACTCTGTTTTTTCGAATGACGTGCTGTCTTAAGTGCATGTAAACACAGGCGTGGTGTTTTCCACAGGTAGTGTTTACGCTTCATCACGACGTCTTGTGCTCATTCGGTAAAAAGACATTCGGCCAGTTGAACGTGTCATCTCACATTTGCTGACGGGCAACATGTGCACAGCCGATATGCCACAGGGTTTCATGATGTGCTGACAAAGAAAATATGAAGACTAAAATTCACACGTTTTGTTTGGTTTTGTTGAACGTCACAGGGATCAAGATCATTTCCTATCTGTCAGCTTGAAGAATTTATCCGTCCCTCCCTTCGACATCTAAAGGACAGATTTGTCTTGTTGTTTGCATGTTTGTCCCGTTTTGTCCACACATGTTGTCATTTGATTGTGAGAATAAACTGAAAACTGCAGTGTAAATATAGCGATGAGAGAGTTGACACATAATATGGGAAATGCTCATTACCTTATTTTTGTATATAACATGTCTTAATGTTGTTCGCTGTGTCTAACTCCCAGTGTGACTGAGTGCATTCACACGTCTGTCTCAGTTTTGAGTGGCGACCAACCCTCTCAGTCCTCTGTGTAGTCAGGAAGTCTGTGACAGGGTCAAAGGGGAAGAAGCAAAAGACGACTCAACAGAAATTGAGAAGAAAAACACAACTTGTACTCTGACCCTGTCTCTCTCTATCTCTCTCTCTCTCTCTCTCTCTCTCCCTCTTCTCGTCCCTTCTTCTATTTCTGCTGGACACAATTAATGTGTTGTTTTCGCCGCCTACTCCTTATGTCCTTGTCTCCCTCTCTGTTTTTGTTTCCTGCTTCCTTTTTATATCTCATTCCCTCTTTTCCTCCCTTTCTTTCCTATGGTCTGGCATTTCTCAGCTCTACATTCCTGTTGAGTGTGTGTGTGTAACTGGCACGAGCCTTTGAAGTTGGGTGTATTTGCACTGTATTTGCTTGACTTCAGCAACACACTGATTTGTTGTTTGTTTTGCGTGTGTGTGTGTGTGTGTGCACATTCATTTCTGCAACTTTTGATGCTTGATGTGAGTTTTCCTGTAGCATTAGATTGTAGAATATAATGATGATAGACGCACATGTCCATGTATTTATTGCCCTAATGGGACAGGAAATATACCGTGTGTGTGTGTGTGTGTGTGTGTGTGTTTCCCTCTCATATTTTTGGCACACACGCAGCTGTATTTTTCAATGTTTGTTTACATTCATAACTATGGCAGCAACCAATGATCCGTTTTATTAAAACCACAGATTCTTTTTTTCTAGTACTAATAGTAATTAACGGCCTAAGTAAAAGGAAAGGCATTTCATGCATGAGGGTCCAAAGTGCTTCACAGACATTTTAACTTGTAAAAAATAATAAAACATGCTTAGCTCTGTTAGCACTTTAGTCTTAGTTTGCACTGCTAGCGTTGTTAGCATCGTATGGTATGCTTAGTATTCTTTGGGATAAGTTACACAAACCAAATAATCAATATACATTTTGGATTGCTTTGAATAAATCTTCTGTTCATCTGCACACATGATCTAATACATCCATTGTGTATTCATGCATCAGTTGAGATGTTGTACAAATTGTTGTTTATTTGGGTTTGCATGTCTGAGGGAGGACTTTTAGTTGCCAGGGAGACGGTGGGATCAAACCAGAGAGAGGGAAAAGATTGTGTGTCTGTCTGTCTGTCTGTCTGTCTGTGTGTCTGTCTGTATGTGTGTATGTGTGTCTGTGTCTGTCTGTGTCTCTGTCTGTCTGTCTGTCTGTGTGTCTGTGTGTCTGTGTGTCTGTGTGTCTGTGTGTCTGTGCGTCTGTCTGTCTGTCTGTGTCTGTCTGTCTGTGTGTCTGTGTGTCTGCGTCTGTCTGTCTGTCTGTGTGTCTGTGTCTGTCTGTCTGTGTGTCTGTGTGTCTGTCTGTGTGTGTGTCTGTGCGTCTGTCTGTCTGTGTGTGTGTCTGTCTGTGTGTCTGTCTGTCTGTGTGTCTGTCTATCTGTCTGTCTGTCTGTGTGTCTGTCTGTCTGTGTGTCTGTGTGTCTGTGTCTGTAAATGTCAGCCGTCAACAAAGTGTGTGAAGAGCTATTTTATGAGTCGGCAGACAACCCCACGAGGAAACAAACACAGTAATCCAAGAAGAAGAGAAAAAAGATTTTGTGTTTTACTGCTATATTCTGTCCATCTGTCTCCATGGAAATATAAAAATGTCAGGCTGTCATGCAACATAAAGTAGAGCTACTGAATTACCTTTCATCTTGTCCTTTCCCTTTCCTGCGCTTGTGATCACTTTTCTTCTCGTCTTTTATATCTAATAACTGCTCTTGGCCTCCCGACTCATCTGTCTCTTTCTCTTTTCCTTTAATATCGTTTTCTTCCTCGTCAACAATGAGTAACGATAGCTGCAGGGGAGCGATAGCATCTCTGCCTTTTTTTAACCTCTTCACTTTCTATTTTAATCTCCTGTTCACTTCTAATCGCATTCACAGCACCATGCGACCTGTATTCTTTTTTTGATCTCCGGAAACGTTGCGTTACTCGTGTGGCGATGGCTGTTGTTCAGGTTATGTGTGACGCATATTTACAATAGCCTGAGGACATCACAGTGACACACACACACACACACACACACACAGTGTAAACTCCTCTTCAGACTCATGTCACGTTGTCCTCAACCATAATGGTTGTGTTACTACCCTGCCAACACACTTTTATCACACACTCACACACTCCAGATACTCGTACCGTCAGCCATTCACTCAAAACAAAACAATGCAAATGTCAGCCGTGATCTATTTCATGTATTGATCTAATTACAAATCCATTGTTTTTTTTAGATTAACACATTGATCCATGGATCACTGCAGTCAGGTGATGTGTATTTGTATAACTCAATATGATAACGTGCTTTTTTAGGCTTCACAGGTTCATATCAGTAACGGTCGGGGTGCACCGACCGTTTCTTTACCAATTACAACACCTCAACTCAGGCTTCAGGTTCATTTTAACATCGACTTGTAAATGTTATTGTTGACCTCCAAGGCTTTAAATGATCCACTTATTAGCCTGTGAGATCAGCTGATGTGTTAGTTCTTGCCTGACTAGTGACGACGGGCTATCGGGTCCCCAAACATTTGGAGCGCTTAGATTAGATTAATTTGCTGACATTAGGTTTGTTAAACTCATCCCTGCTTTTAAATATCTTCCTAAAACATGCTTCTCAAAAAATAACTTTGACCTCTTTGTGAATTTTATTTTATTTTGATTAATTTATCCATATTGTATTTTATTACTATTGTTTTGTCAATTCAAAGTTCTATATACATAACGCATATTATTATTATGATATATTATTGTAATTTATCCAATGTTAGTGCTCACACTTTCCTAGATTTTATATTTGTATAACTTACTGCGTAAGTTTTTTGTAAGTTAACATGAGGTCAGAGTTTAATTTAGACTCGATCTCCAAGAAGACCAGAAGGCCGTGGGTGGTTGTGGCGGTGCCTCGTCTATCGTGCAATAGTTTTGACATTTTTGAAAGAAAAAAACAACAGTTCCTGGTACAAACAAACGGTGAAGTGGATAGTACTGAATAACAACCATGTCAGACCTCTGCAGATGTTTTATGGTCCTGTTGTGCAATGGAACAATTAAACCTTCCACCTCCATTGCACTCCTCAGCAGCCTCACCACGACATCCACACTCTGGCGTTAACTTGCATGTAGAAGTCTAAGTTGGACTTCTTTCTCTTCCTCCAGCATTTCCAGTGCTCCATCCAGGCTCTACAAGATGAGCTCAGAATCCAGCGAGACCTCAACCAGCTCTGCCAGTCCGATTACACCGAGTCCTTTCACCTCGGCAACCAGTCCATCTCCCCTCAGGAAATGACGGAGGACAACTTCCTGCGTCTCCACAGCGAGTATGAGCGCCAGGTGAAAGAGCTCTTCCTCCTGAGGAAGACTGTGGAAGAAATGGAGCTGAGGATAGATACACAGAAACACACCCTAACTGCCAGGTAAAGTGTGAAAATGATATTGTTATATCATTATTTGCCGCCAACATGTGAAGTGTTGCTTTAAATCTGTTCTATTTTCCAACAGGGATGAATCCATAAAGAAGCTACTGGAAATGTTGCAGAGCAAAGGCCTGTCGTCACGGGCAACCGAGGAGGACCATGAACGAACGAGGCGACTGGCCGACGCTGAGATGACCATCCACCAACTGGAGGGCCTGATGGAGCAAAGAGACAAGGAGATGCTACAACTCAGAGAGGTGTGTGTGTGCGTGTGTGTGCGTGTGTGTGTGTGTGTGTGTGTGTGTGTGTGTATGTGTGTATGTGTGTATGTGTGACTGGCCGAGGAAAAACAAATTGCATTCAAGCGTGTGTGTGTCTGTGTGCGTGTGTGTGTGTGCGTGCTTGTGTGTGTGTGTGTGTGTGTGTGTGTGTATGTGTGTATGTGTGACTGGCCGAGGAAAAACAAAGTGCATTCAAGCATTCCCATGTGTGTGTGTGTGTGTGTGTGTGTGTGTGTGTGTGTGTGTGTGTGTGTGGTGTGTGAGTTTTTGTGTACAGCCAGATGTGAGTGTGTGCAAATCCAACCATGTCACGTCCAGGCAAAGCCCTTGGCTTCTTCTTGTCTTGGCTCAAAGTTAAGTTATAATACAATACAGACACATCAACACACACACACATGTACACACACACACACACGCACGCACAAACGCACGCACACACACACACACACACACACACACACACACACACACACACACACACACACACACACACACACACACACACACACACACAAATACACAGTAATGCACACTTGCAAAATTTTCTACTTTGTCTCATCTCTCTTATCTGTTTTTACTCTGTTCATCAGTGCGTATGTTGTTTTATACAACAGCCCCCTCTAGTGGAGAAATGTTCTTAATGAACAACAATGATCAAAGATGGACATTCACTTTTCACCTTTCAATACCTTTCATACACCTTTTCTGGACACACATTTAACAAATGTTTTTCAGCAATTTATTTTAACGGTAAGTCGTTTTAAAATTCAATACAGTGCTATTTTATTTTATTGTATTGTATATATTGTAAACATGCTTGCTGCTGCAACATTTCTCCCTGGGGATGAATAAAGTATATCTAATCTAATCTAATCTAAATTAAGTGGAATAAAAATCTAATCTAATCTAAATTAAGTGGAATAAAACAATGTTAAAAAGGCATTGTATTAAGGACAGGGGAATAGTCAAAAATTAAACATTTATTAAATAATCAATAGATATGAATAAATATGTGTGATAAATATATTTGGCTTCTAACAAAAAAGAACTGATCTCAGACCAGCCTTTTATAACCGGCTCCAAATGCACGCACGCACGCACGGCAACTGATGCAGAATTAAATGTATCATAAGCAGCAAGTGGCTGAGAAAGAGCGTTAGGACACAAGATGATGTTCTTTCTAAAATGGGTATAAAACATAATTAGGAGAGACAGTCTCTTCAAATTATTACAACTCTTGAACACATTTTCTGGTCGTTGCTTCACATTGCATCAGTGGGCTGGACAGAGTTTCGTTCTTTTTCCCAACAGACATTGTTAATGGCAAAGCAGGAAAACCGGAATAAGATTATGCAATATCTGGAGGATAGTTTCAGTATCAGTTAAAGTGAAAATTACTCAAGTAAATAATGAAGTGTTTATTGTGCATTGTTTATTTAACTAATTAATAGAATAGTCCTTGCAACTTCCTGCAGCTATTTTTGAAATGTTAAAAAAATGTCCCCAGCAAAAAAGTGTGACTTCTCTACGGGAGCAAAGAAAGACTATAAATGCTACAAATTAAATTACTATTAAGTCGTGGTTTAATTTCACAATGGCACAAACATTTGCATAAAAGATTATTTTCTTCTGTACTTTTGCTCTTATTTGACCTAAAACACTTCCGAGAAATATCTGTGTGTGTGTGTGTGTGTGTGTGTGCGTGTGTGCGTTTTTGTGTGTTCATCACATTCATGCAGCGCCTGAAGCCACAGCACCATACTATCCCTTTCACATATGTGTGTGTTTGTGCTTCCTGGCTCATGCATTAACTCTTTGTCAGCCTCCTAAGAGTGTTTCCTCCAAAGAGAAGCAGTGATGCATACGCAGCTACGTCTTCCCCTTCTACTTCCCCCCCTCTCTCCTACCCTTTCACCCTGTGCTTTCTTTCTCTTTTCGTGCCTTTATTTCTACCCCTACACTCCCTCTCTTTCTCTCCCCATTTGCTCTCACGTCATTTTACGACTGAATCTTAACATCACTCAGACGGATAGAGTGTTGTTGCTCAAATTAGGACTTTGGAGAATCTTTCGACAGTTCGAGGAATTATAGAAATAGAAATGTAGTGGAAATCTACCAATTTATCGGTCAGGTTACCGTATGCTTCTTCAGAAGACTGGAACTTACTCCCTGTAGTTGTTTGGTTTCATGACAAATTTTTTAGAATTTAAGAGTTTAGTTTGAATTTGAACCTGAAGGCTTCAAAGCTTTGTGAGGCTGTCAGATTTATTCAGTCGTTCTCCTTTGAGGCTGAAACGGTGCGAGCTTAGTTAGTGGCGTTCCTCCCAGTTGGAAGGATGTGGGACGGACGGATCGACCCGAGGAGGCTGAAAGCCAGCGCCTCTGCGAGAGGGAGACACCTCATTCCCGCCTCCCCCTCCATCCCCATCTCTCCCTCTTTTCCAGTTTCTCCCTCCATCCCCATTCCACCTTTCCACGTGTCTCCCTCCTTTCAACCCTCCCCTCCTTTCTCCCCTTCACGCCTTCACCAACTGTGTTTCTCTCCCTCCTTCCCGGCACCTTCTCTTCGTCCCCATCGCCACTCCATCCATCCCGTCGTCGTCCTCCCCTCCTCCTGTCCTCCCCACTACCCCTCTTTCGTCGTCGCCTCCTCTATCCATCCTTCCGTCCGTCCTTCCATCCATCCCTCACGATCCTTCCCTGCTCCCGCTCCACGGCCTACACCGGCCGTTCAGCCCTCCCGCCATCCCTCTCCGTCAGTCGCTGCCGCCTTCTGTCCCGGCCCACGACCTTGTCCCCCCTCCCTCCGCCCCTCTTTGTCTCCCTGCCTGTCGACCGCTGACCACCGGGGTGTCTGTGTCCCTCAGGAGCTGCACAGGAGATACGAAGCAGCTCCAGAATCAACAAAGACCAAGGCCTTGCAGACGGTCATCGAAATGAAGGTAAACAATGCAGATTTGTTTTAAAACTACCAAATATTCATTTTAGGTATCAGCCTCATGTATATAGTATCTGTCAGGCTATATTATTTTTTATTAATAATCAGTTTAACACACTGTTGTTTTTTCAAACATCCTCTGGTGGAGGCACAGACTTTCAACCCTCAAACTGTGTCCAATATAAGAGATCAGAAATCTGACAAATTACACCACAATTTGTCAGTGGTTGTTCATTGGTAGCTATTTCATATTGATTATGTTTACACTGCATCTCCATACCAGCTAAATATTGCAAATACTAAAGATTAAGAAATATGTTAGTAACTCAGTATTAGCCTTGCCTGCCTTGAAAAATATGTTCTTTTCCTCAGTTCCTCAATCAAAACTTTCATAATGACGTCCTTTGCTTGACTTTCCAGCTCTACTCATCTGTCAGACATAGCAGAAGGAATATATGTCATTACCTCATGATATTTATGGCCCGGGCACAGTAAATCCCACCGGTTTCTTTGCCTTTAACGTGAGCGTGTTGATGTCCTCAGGATGCGAAGATCAGCTCGATGGAGCGCGGCATGAGAGAGCTGGAGGAGGAGGTGAACATGCTGAAGTCCAACGGGGCTCTGAGCAGCGAGGAGAGGGAGGAGGAGATCAAACAGATGGAGGTCTACAGATCCCACTCCAAGTTCATGAAGAATAAGGTGACAGATTCACACGCAAACGCACACGCACACGCACACACACACACACACACACACACACACACACACACACACACACACACACACACACACACACACACTTCTTGTCTCCCCATTTTTTCCCCTTTCATGTTGGGAAAGATTGCAGGTTTTCGGCTTGCTGGGAAATAACTTGAGTTCTTTACACTTGACGGATACAAATGTAGTGTCAGGAACAGGAAGTGTTACCGCGGGAGCCACGCTCATTAAAACAAACCAGTGCTGCTGTCATGTGGGGAGACGAGACAGTTTGGGAATTCAGTCCATGTTTTTCTCTGTTTCCTTCTCTTGCTTGTTTAAGATGAAATGTGTTTGTTTTTGTCTCAGGTGTTTTTCGTGGAAGGAAGTAATTCGCAGCTCGTTTTTATTACATCACCCTTTTCTTTCTTAGATTTCATCATTGTTAGCATATAATGTTAGATATGTATAGTAATACACCAAATGGCACCACATTTTTTTGTTTTATATGCATGTTTGCAGTCCTAAAATGCATATAAGACCATTGGTCAACTACCCCATAGCATGTGTTAGTAAAAAGAAACTATGAACTAAGATAACTACTCTCTTGCTCAATATTCAATGGACATACCACAATATTGAAACAATATATGACTTGTTTATTAGGGCATCAGGAAGCCGTAGAAATGTGTATTCTGATTAAAACTACAGCATCAACATCCTAGATTTTCAGTTTGGGTTTACGTTATTGCCATTGTCAATTAAGTTATGTATTAGAAAATAATGGTACGGGAAATTCTTTTGTCTTTTTTTCTATATCCTTACTTTACGGTTCAATTATTGTTTATGTGAGAAAACCTGTGACGTGACTCTTGGGCTCCGGAAACCGAGAACAATCAAGAAATTCAGGGCCGACGATAAAAAACACAATTTATTCCTGAAGACCATTTTTACAGGTGCACATCATTGAACAGCTTGTAACAGTGTCATAGCTTTTCACATGTCAGTTAATGTCCCCGACATTAAAGCTGCTCCACTTACCGACTCACAGGATGTACAGCAGTTGTTGCTCATGCGTTGTTTCCGCATGAGAGGTTTTGGATATGCCTAGTGGTCATGGTGACGCCCTCCTCTCCTGTCAGGTTGAGCAGCTGAAGGAGGAGCTAACTCACAGCCAATCAGAGAAGGAGGAGCTAAGGCAACGGGCCAATGAGCTCCAGCGGGAGGCGTCCGCAGTAAGAGACACGCCTCTGTGTCTGTTTGCTCTTTCTGTCTCTTCTTCTAAACCTCCCTCCCGCTTCCTGTCTCCCAGGTTGACTGGTCAATGGCTGCTGTAGACTCTCAGTAGAATCCCAGTAGTGTGACTGTGTGTTCAGACAGCAATAAGCAACTATAACTCAAAACAACAATCATTTTATGCGTGCTGTTTTGATCATATGAACAGGTTAGGAGGTCTTCACTTCCCATTCTGGCTATGCCCAACAGCTGTTGACAGTAATAGTTGTTTCAAGCAGTCTGAACGACACGATAACAGGGTAATAATCCAGCAGGGCCGTGCCACAATATGCATAACTAACCCGCTTCTCTTTCTTCTCGCATGAGGTTTCTCTCAAATAGTGACTTGAGTTAGTTTGCTGTGGTGTTAATAGGACTAATTTTCCTGTGTGGCTAGGGTCCATTCCTTTTTCCTGTCATGTTAAATTCACGCCCAATCGCTTCATTGATATTGAAGGAACTTTAGATATAAAAAATGTTTCATGTTTTTTGTTCTTTTTATCATTTTGGGATAACTGAAAGAAGAATTGACCCTGACCAGCTTGTACAGTACAGATAAGTCTGTCTAGCCGTTGTTTAGATTCCAGGTATGGAATTAGAAAATAGCCTTAATGTGTAGATTATACTTTTCCTGAGCATAAACTGACACTGTAGCCACTGACCATACACTTTATTCACATTTTATTCAATTTAAAGGGGATGAGAAGAGGTTTTATAGCTCCTCTCTTTGATGATCTATCAATGTGTACCCTCGAGCAAGGCAGAGTTGGCTCAGTGGCACTACACAATGACTAACACTAGAATGCATTGGTTGTTCACAGGTAAAACTACTCAAATGTCAATTAGAGCATTCATCAGTTAGTTAGTCATGGGTAACAGCTAAAAGCTTAACATGCGCATGAGAATAAAATGAATTAAAACCTGTGGTGGGTTTCAATACATTTTTAATATAAGTAAGCATGTACTCCTCTCCAGTACACACTCTTACTGGGTGTCATGTCATGTGTGTGCTACTCAGATTGAACAAGCAAAGCAGGATCTGGGTCGTAAGGACAGCGAGCTTTTGGGTTTCAGGACCAAACTGGAAACTCTTAACAACCAGTTTTCTGACAGTAAACAACACGTGGACGTCCTCAAGGAGTCACTCTCTGCCAAGGAACAGAGAGCCGCGATACTGCAGACGGAGGTACAGCTCCTCTTTTACTAACACTTGTTGCTGTATGTAAAGGTGCAACTCCTTGTTATCACAGGGACTTTGATTTTTGGTTTGTTAATTTACTTTTAATTATGTGTGCACAGGTGGATGCGCTGCGTCTCCGTCTCGAGGAAAAGGAGTCTCTCCTCGCTAAAAAGGGTCAGCAGATATCAGGGCTGACAGAGGAGAAAAGCACTCAGCATGGAGAGATCATCGACCTCAAAGACATGCTGGACGTCAAGGAACGCAAAGTTAGCGTGCTGCAGAAGAAGGTAAGAACACACAGAGCACTTGGTTTCCAAATCAAAGTATTTAGTGGCACATAATGGATGTTAAAACCTTTATGGTTATGTTAAAAAGTTCTGATTAAACTACTGTGATGTCATAAAAATTTGATTTCCTTTTTTGCAACATTTTAGCGTCCATAGGTGGCACTATCTTTGTTGTCATGGCGGCTATCGCTGCTCACGCTACACACCAGAACTCCTTCTTTATTTTGAACAAACCTGTGACACTTAAATCGTGAACCTCATTACTTTCTTTTCAGCAGATTTAATTTCTCTGTGACTGTGACAACTTCAACGAGACAGGCTATAGAATATCTAAGACTAAATATAAATAGCTATCAACATAAAGAGGCGATTTTTATTTCAATGAATATGTCGTGGGTTAATATTTAGTTGTTGCCTAAAATGAAAGAGAATTGCATGCATCTCCATGTACATGGAGATGCATGCAATTCTCTTTCATTGAAATCTGCACGTACAAGACGATGGTGTTGTCATGTAATATGTCAACCACTAGATGGGTCTGTAGGACAGCTTGTAAGTAAGAAGCTGACTCAGACAGACAGATGAGCAGGCAGACAGAGGGACACACAGACCGGCAGCTATACTGGCAGCAACAGTTACTAATGCCTTTTGGGATATTCTTGGCCAGTTGTCAATGTGTGTGTGTGTGTGTGTGTCTGTCTCTATGGTAATGCTGTCAGTTAGATGGATGTGCAGGACTGACCCTGTCTTAGCTGTTTTACACACACACACACCTACTCACACTCACACACATACACTAGTTTGGGATGGATGGGGGAATGTTCAGACAATTGTTCAGACGATAACATCCAACAAATTAAGTGTAAAAATGACAGAAAGCCCAGTATACAGTTACATTATCCCATTACAAGTCATTTTGCCATAAACCCCCCATCCTTGAGCAGATAATTGTTGGAGCCAATCAAGCAGACAGACATAAAGCCGGAGGGGGAGGAGAGAGGCAGAGTGTGTATGAATTCAGATGCATACTAATGAGTTCCTCCTGTTTAATAAATGATGACCTCTGCCGTCTTCAAATAGAATACAGTCCAGTGTCTGAGAGGGAGACAGAGATGCTGTGGACTCCTCCTTTATCTAATCTGCACTCGTGATTTCATAATTTCTTCTCTTTTTGCATGTGGAAAAACAAAAAATACCTTTCTTTCTTCTTTTACACCTCGTCCCCCTCCTCCTTCTTCGTTTTTCCCCTCTCATGCTTTTTACCTGTCGTTATATGTTACTCATGGAGGAAAGTACTACGAGTGCATGGAATTAATTCTTCTGATCTCCCATCATCCTCTGCTCTTTGTTTTTCAATGTCGTTTTGGGGTTTTACGCGGGGAACACAGGTTATTGTTTGGTTATTCCAGTACATTATCACACGCACTTTTGGAACTAAAATAGCTCAAGACAGGCAATGAGTGTGTGTTGGGGTTTGTAAATACTGTATGTGTGTGTGTGTGTGCACCAAGTATCCAGCAGTTGTCAGTTTCAGGAAGTGCAGACGTGATCAAAGAGTCTCTCTGCCTCTCAATATAGTGTAGTGTGTGTGTGTGTGTGTGTGTGTGTGTGTCAGTCAAGCTGTCAAGTGAACAGTTGATTAATGAGGTGCTGGAAGTGTTTTACTGTATGAACACACAAACACACAAACACACACACACACACACACCATCTCTGTGGCACTGTAAATGTGTGCGTTTCACCTGCAGCAGAGTCAGAGGTTGCATACCAATCTGACTTTCTTTTTTGTGATGGGTTTTCAATTGGTCGATTTCCTTTCTCTCTGGCGATGCAAAAGAAGGACAAGGAAAGCGAGGGAGAGGGGAATTTTGTAATTTTACCATCCAAGTCTCTCTCAACACAGCTCTCCATGCGTCACTTTTCTCCTCAATTTGTTATTTCGGAGTTGCTCAACCTTTTGTTCCATCCATTTTTTAATGAATACCGCAAAGTTGACATAGCTCCTTATCTTAGTCTGCGATCTCACACACACACATACAGTACATGCACACACACACACACACACGCACACACTCATTGTGGGCTGAGGGAAAGAGGGAGTCCTTCAGTTATTTCTGCTGATTTTGTGTTAACAGAAAATGAATCTGCTACCACATGACTGTGAGAGGAAACAGGAGAAAGAGGTGGCCTTGTATTCAAGACAGTGTTGTAGGCAGAGACTCGTGTGTGTGTGTTTGTGACTCGAGGATTCATCCGCTTTGAAATGAGTGTGAGAGGGAATGTGGGAGGTGTGTGTTGGTTTATTGACTCTCAGGGAAACATATTCACTTACACTAATGTGTGGGAAAATGGCAATTCCACCCGTTAGGTGTGCCACAGATCCCCAAATGGGAAGCTGACGTTAAGTTATTTGTAATAAGCAATAAACAATTTGCAGCAAAGCAAGGCAAAAATAAAATAAAATCATTGTATCATTTCTCATAACGCCTCTGACAAACATTTGAATATGTGTAATATATTTGAATGGTGATCATTTTACATTTAGTTTAAATAATCTAATTCATTATTATTTGTTGCTGAGGGAGAAATTTGCAAAAGCCAATATTACAAGGAAATACAGTATGCCATATTGTTGTATCTTATACTTATTGGGATTTTTCCAAAAAACATTTTCAATTTAGGCTGCAGTCCCACATCTTTGAGATGCATTTCTATATTTGTTGTTCAATTTGTTGCTGTTTAGAGTTGTTATTACAGTTGATTTAATTAAATGCGTCATCAGAAAGTTATTATCATCTGGGCCGAGTTCGAGAGCCGATACACTTTCCAACATAATATAATTCTGAGCCAAATAATTGAATTATGCATCAAAAACAAAACTGTTGATGAGTTTTTCTCTCCTTTTTTTCCGTGCAGATAGAGAACCTCCAGGATCAGCTGAGAGATAAAGAGAAACAGCTGGGCGGACTGAGAGACAGAGTCAAGTCTTTACAGACAGACACCTCAAACACAGACACAGCACTGGGGACACTGGAGGAGGCTCTGGCTGAGAAGGTACACACACATTGACATAATGCATTCCTGTACCCTTACTTTGCTTCACAATGTCTTACCCTAACCTGAAGTCTGAACCCTCAAACAGGCCTTTAAGGAATGTCCTCACTTGGAAGGTCTCATGCTCAAGCTGGTCCTCACGAAGATAAATGTACAAGAAAACACACACCACACACAGACACACACACATATCGCTGGTCAACCTCAGGTCAACTCCAGGCCGAGGTTATATTAATAACAAAATCACTATGAGCAAAACAGCCGACCACCCACACAATGACCAAACGACTCTGGTTGAATGGAAATGAACCAATGATCACATTGGCTGTTTCACTATTAAATCTCTCACAGCCTGCGTTCGTAAATGATTAAGAATCCAACATGCGGTCACGTTGCTTAAACCGGTGGGATTAGAACCAACAACCACACTGTCACCATCTGCGTGTAAACAGACAGGTGTCACAGCCATTTAACAGCCCCAAAACACCTGAACATGGGAACTGAACCCTCAACTGCCTGTTTGATGATCTGTTATTCTGCACCCAGGACTCGACCCGGGTTCTGGGAAACGAACCAGTGACGCTTTCACTAGCAGACCGCTTTAAAGTGTTTGATGGGAATATATTTTTGTACTGTAATGCGCGATTATGTTACCGACTCCATCTCCTTCGCACGAACACAAACACAAACACAAACACGAACACGAACACACAGACACACACACACACACACACAAATGCGCGCACACACACACACACACACACACACACACACACACAAATGCGCGTACACACACACAGGAAACAGGGCTATTAATTGTCTAGTGACTAATATCCAGGGTGTCAGCTCGATGTGTGAGTGTTGGCAGGCGGAGGTGGTCGACGACGCTAACTTCACTCAAACGACTTTCACAGGCTTTTCTTCCTCCATTTTCATTGTTTTGGTGCTGTTGGATATCTTTCCTTTCTTCCTTTCTATTTTTCCATTTTTCCATCCCCCTCTTGCTTTCTTTATGTTGCTCCTTTTTCTTTGTTACTTGCTCTGTGCTGAGTTGTGTTTCAAAGCAATGTGACATGCTTTGTTTGATGCCAGTAGTTTTGTCTTGGCAAACAGGATAGATAACCCTAATATTGAATATGCACAATCGCCTGTTTGTAAATCTATGCTTGGGGGGACCCTCATTGACGTAATGCACTCACTATCCCCTCACCCAAATGTGAACCATCAAAACTACATCCCTAAGTCTTACCTTCATCTTAATCTTAACCTAAACTTCATTTTAAATAGCTAAAAACAATTACTTGTTTGTCCCAAATAATTATTCAATATTACTATTTTGATTATCCTTTGAAGTTCTTTAAGTGAAACATTCATTGGTACCAGCCTCTCAAATATCAGTTTTTTAACCCTGTGATGGTCCATACATTAGTTTATAGAAACATAATTTGAAAAGGCTTTTTAAAAAGAAGTGAAGCGCAGCATCACTCTGAGACCTTAAATCGGTGGTATTGGTATCTGGTACACACAACTTGAATACTTTAAGCATGTAATCCTCTCCACTACACACTCGTTCGATAGCTGGAGAGTGCCGATAGTGTTTTAGTGGATCTGGTGCCAGAACGTATTACGTGTCTAAAATCACTGTTGGCTGTTGGATCCTGTCAAAGCTGCCAAATATATAAAGTTTAATGCAACTGTTATTAGTATAGAAACTTGATATTGAGTGACTTTGAATAACTGTTGGAGCGTTGACGACCTTTCTCTCGCTTCCTCTTCCCCCCCTCGACTCTTTCTGTTCTCTATTCTTCTAACTTCCATCCTCCTCCTCCTCCTCCTCCTTCTCGATGTGCAGGAGCGGATCATCGAGCGGCTGAAGGATCAGCGGGAGAGGGAGGAGAGAGAAAAGGGGGACGAGATGGAGTCCAGCAAGAAGGAGTTGAAGGAGTTGAGGGAGAAAGTCTCCCATCTGCAGGCTGACCTGGCTGACCGAGAGGTAGAAGACAGACACATGGAGACACGCTCAAGCATATCTGTGCTATAAGTCAGAAAAACACACTCTCTATGTCCCCTGCCAAGGAAACATGTTTGATCTATCGCTGTAGAACAGACTGCGGATCCTCCCAAGGTCCTCGTGCTGAAGGACAACAATGATAAAACAGTCACATTTCCTTGACAACGATATGCTTTACAACCAATGAAAACAGTGATTGGAGCTGGATGCTTCTCGCTTCGACCTTTGTGATTCATGCAAAACGCCACAGCAGAGGCGCAGAGGGGAGAGACAGGATGACAGAGCACTTTGAAGCACTGGCTGTGTTCTCGTCATCCTGCAGCGGTGGGACAGTTGCAATTAACCACTTCAGGAACATCTCAATGTATTTTTTATAATAAGTGTCGCGAAAAAAACAAACAATTGTGGACGAAAACTGGACCCGATGTCAAACCAGAACCAAGCAAAAAAAAACTAATTTAGCTAATTACAACATTGTGAATCTTTAGTCAAAACAAGAAAGGGAATACAACAATTGTTACATTTAATGCTCCACTGTTTTCAGTACCAGTGGAGAACAACGAATGCTTGTGTATAAACATATTTTCACATTTTGGGATGGAGACTATATTAGCTTTCTTATAGAGAAGATTGATACTGCTTGTCTTGTTTGTACGCTAAATATGAAGCAAGAGCCAGAAGGAGATCAAAATATAAATCTTTCCATTTAATTTGTTCAGATTAAACAAACAGGAAGTAGTGTTCCCCCCTGCATCCAGTCTTTATGCTAAGCTAAGCTGCTGGCTCCAACTTCATATTTAAGTTACTGTCAGAAATATTCCTTTAAATATCTCGTATTGTAGCGAGTGAGTGAGATTTCCATGTCCTTTTTTGGTTGGACAGCCGGTGAGAATTACAAGTATATTCAGACTGACAGTTTGAGAAGAGAGTTTGTTAAACATTAAACCTTGTAAACATTTTCATGTAGAAACCCAAAATACAAGTATGAACCTGAAAATGCTCACAATATACACCCTAAAATCAAATACACATATGTTCTAGGCCAACATGCTTTCTGCTTTTCTTGACGTTTGCTCTCCAGTAATTTGAGTGATTGTGGGGTCATAAAACCTGTTACAGTCCAATTATATAATTTGAAATATACATGGGAAAACTCAAAGAGAAAACGGGCATTCCTCTCTCCACTGCTAAACACAGATGTGGGGTTTGTCTGACAACAGCAATATACTGTATCTATATATGTACCTAAATATAATCTAAGTAAGCAGCAAGGTTTCTCTAACCAAAGCCCAGTCAAACATGATGATCTGGAGTCTGGAGTTGGTTTTGTCAGTCAAGGGTAAAATTACACGTCTGAGTGTCTCTCCTTCTGGTCCGTCGGTTTCTGTTTGACCGGCCCTACCAAAAGAGGAAAAGACCAGAAAAGAAAGGGAGAGAGAGACTTCACGGATGGAGGGATTGAGCTGGAAGAGGGAGAAAAGAGACAGGTCATGGGAAAAGGTTTTGGAGAACAGGGGGCAGAGTCAACCTCGCAACTGCAGGAAGGCCATAAAGGATCATTCAAGTTTCATACAACTTGGATTTTATATTTGTAATATTAGCCCCAGGATTGAACTCACTACGTTAATTGCTGAGATCTGGAAACTCAGCGACATTGTTAAAAAAAATAAAAAATAAAAATGGGATGAGACAGCAGCGGTTAGATGATCACCCATGTTTTAAACAAACCCCCAAGTTGGCCAAACTTATTTGAGGAACTGTACAATTATAAATCCCATGTTTTTTCCTGTAGTTGTGCTGACGCCTTATTTTGCGGTGCGATGCGTTCTTTATCAACACGTCATGTGAGCGCTCTTTCGGATCTACAATGTTATATCTGGTAGAAAAGATAAATACAAGAAAACAAGACCCAAGTTGTATTAAGTGGGCGTATCCTTTAAAAGTGGTGTAAAGACAATACAGCACTATACACAATGAAGCGAGGCAGTTCCAGAGAGCTGCTCAGTGTCTCGCACGACCAAGTTATCGTGTTGACTTCCTGTCTTATCACTCTCTGTCTCTGTTATCTTTTATTTCCTCTCAGACTTCAGTGTTGGATCTGAAGGAGAAGGCTTCCTCTCTGGCTTCCTCCACTCTGAAGAAGGACAACAGGCTGAAGAGTCTGGAGATCGGCCTGGAGCAGAAGAAAGAGGAGTGTGTCAAACTCGAGAACCAACTCAAGAAGGTCAGCTGTCCGGCTGGCGCAACACGATCATCCCAAGAATGAGCTTCATTTGAAATTAGTCTTCGAGCGTACATTCAGTTTCGACTGAAATTGTGGGAAATAAGGAATTATCAATGGAATTATAAAAGCTTGTGAATTAGATGGTGCAGTTTGCATATTCTTAGACTACACGTGGACCAAAACAGGTGCGCTACAAATGAATGTATCGGGTGAGGGTGACGGCACAGAGGGAAGCCGAACATCCACGCTCACTACAGACCTGTGATCTCATTTGAAAACGCGCAGGGGAACGATGTTTTCCACTCGTGGATACGGTTCTGTGTTCGGGTTTTTATGTGAGCGCATTTTGAGAGTAAAGAAAGGACATCGACAACAATTACCAATCGAAACCACCAATTATGTGAATCACAGTGGGGAATAAATACACACAGTTCAGACAGAAACACGACAAATGGAGGATTTTAAACTAAAGAGCCCCTCGTCTCTGTCTCCCCTTCGTTGTGTGTATGTGTGTGTGTGTGTGTGTGTGTGTGTGCACATCACATATTCTCTCCGACAAAGCAGCCCATAAAATGGTGTGTGTGTGACGGCTTGCTGACAGCCTTACAGTCATTTTCACAGAGCGGAGAAGACAGCACCACCACCACACCCTGAATGTGTGTGTGTGTGTGTGCGTGTGTGTGTGTGCGTGTGTGTGTGTGTGTGTGTGTGTGTGTGTGTGTGTGCGGGTGTGAGTGTGTGCGTGTGTGAGACAGAGAGAATGTGTATGAAGGTGTCAGTGGATCTCTGGGGTTTCTCTCATCAGAGTTTATTTCTCAGTCTCTTTCTGTTACCATGGATGGAAAAAAGAATGAAAACACGTCTCTGTGTGTGTGTGTTTGTGTGTATGTGTGTGTGTGTGTGAATTGATTGACATTGTGCATTTGACATGTGTGTGATGTTTCTTTTTTCCTTTCTTATTTGTCTTTCTCTCTCTCCCTCTCTTTCTTCCCTCCACCCAGATCTTCTTATAATACCGTCAGACACCCAAACATTTCCTCTTCACATAAAGACCTGTAAAAACTGCTGTTTGCTTCCAAAACTAATAAGGTTTATGTGTTGACCAAGACATGCGCACACACACACACACACACACACACACACACACACACACACACACACACACACACACACACATACACAAAGTAAATCGGTCCCAAGAGCAACATTTGCTTCTGGGAAACACACACAGCTGTTCTAACCTCCACACTGGTTCTAACTTGTTTTTTTTCTCCTTTTTAAAATGTAATTTTGTAGTTTTTGTTTCTCATTTTCACCATATTCTGTGTAGCAGAGCAGAGAAACCGAACGGAGAAAGCCACTGCAGCTCAGTTTAATTAGCTTTTTACGTGACTCACCTTTTCATGCTCATGCTAATCTCGACATAAATCAGCATCATGTGCCTGTTGCATGTGTGGAACCTTTCTTAAACCCAAGACACCATCAGTGAGCCATAGTTATGACATGGTAACATAATTTAATGTAAAACATGTAATTATTAATGTTTGGTATTGCTCCACTAAATTACTTTAGATTGTATAACAACTGATGAGGCCTTTTATGTTGTATGTCAGCATCTCTGTTTCAAACATGGTACACAATCTACCTGACTGGCTGGTTGTAATATCTCTAAATTAAAGAGGTCTGGTATATAAAAGTGTGTCAGGTCCCTTTAAGACCTTTTTGTTAATACAAGCCAAACCAATTACTGTTAAATAGTGTACAAAGGCAATTGTCATCCAACACATCCTCAACACACATGTTGTCGTATCTGTTTTCGCTCGGTTTATTTATAATAATTACTTTCTGTTCCAGGCTCAGGGTGCAGCGACAGATTCCCAGGCCAACACTGAACTCTCCGAACGCATCTCCTGCCTGGAGCAGGAAGTGACCCGGCACAAAGAGGATGCTGAGAAGGCCCAGTCCGAGGTGGAGCGACTTCTGGAGATCCTGAGGGAGATGGAGAATGAAAAGAACGACAAGGAGAAAAAGATCAACGAACTGGAGAGGTGAGAGATGCATTTATGCAGAGCGACGACAAAAACCAAGGAAGAAGAAAACAAAACATTACTCCATCTTTCTCTTTCCTCTTTTAACACGAATCAGTAGAAAACAATAAAGATTGTCTTGATTAATTGATCATTTAATTTGACTTTGGACTCCATTCAGTTTCAAGCTACATACTGTTGGACTCTATGGTAATCTTTCCTGCGGTACTAATCCACTAGTCCCTTTTTCTCACCCCCTTCTCTCCCTTCTTTCTTCCCCTTTTCTCCTTCCATTTTGGCTTTATTTCTTCCGTCGCCACTCATCTTTTCCTTCTTCTGTCATTGTACCTTATTCACACGTGTGTATGCATAAATATGTATACATTCATGTGATTCTGCATCTGCGTAAGTGTGTTTATGTTTGTTTGTGTGTGTGTGTGCGCACATCAAACCGCAGAAATCCTTCTGCCTCTCATCTGTGGCGTTCTCAGCAATCGCAAAACCAGGCCCCTCCCCCTGCTGCCGCTCAGCAGCCAATGGGGGGGCTGGTGTGGGACTACCTGGGCACGTGAGTGGCTGGTGGCCCTGTTGGTCAATTAGACAGATGCACGACAAAACTCACTTTGCTTGTCGGAGGATGGGATGTGAGATCACTTTGAAAGCAACTAGTCGCATGTGGAAAAGTTATGTGAGTATTCAAAAAAGAACTTGTGCCTTAATTTTTTCCCATTGGGAATTGCACCTCTAACAACCACAGGACCACAAGCTAAGATCCGAGATGATTCATGCACATTGATAGGTCAGAGGATCCTCCATTGAAATTAAAATAGATCTGATACATACTTATTAACCATTTTGTAATTTTTCTGGCAAAAATACCAAAAAGGTGTAAGGATTTCTTTTGTTGTACATAATATCAAACTAAATAGCTTTGAATTCAGATAAAACAGACACTTTGAATACATCATAATGGACTATGGATAATGAAAATGATGTTTTTCTAAACACAATTAAATAAAGAAACTATTATTTATCAGCAGATTCATCAGCAGATTTATTTTTAATGGCCAATTAATTGCGGCACATTAACAAGAAAATGCACACATTTGTGATTTCTCGTGTTTTGCAAGCCTTTTCCACATGAGACCGAGCTGCGTATGTTCACTAATAATCACAGTCAAAGAGTTGCAGCATCGCTTCGCCAAACCTCTCTAATACGGCTTATTTGGTCTGTTTGCAAAGTTAACCATAATTCCCCTAAAGAGCAGTTGTAGGCACAGTTTTGCATCAGTAGAGGTTTTTGTCGTGAAACTGTGAACTGCTACCAAAAGTTTGTAAAAGGAGAGCACAGTTGGAATCCAGCCTCCGCTGAACAGCCTGAAACTCTTTGAGCCGCTCTGCCTGTCAATGATGCAACTCTTTCATTTAGTGGCTCTGTTTTCACGCTTCACTTTTGTTTTACTTTCAGCCGAGGATGCCTGACTTGCAGAGTTTAACCCACTCTTTTTCTTTCATTAGGAGTCTGGACAGTTCACTCAGTTCTTTTTGTATTTCCTTTATGCTAATATGAATGGTTTGTCTGTGTCTAACTACTTTTCTATCTGTCTGTGTTATCTTGTTTAACCTGTCTGCCTTTGCCTCTTTATGCGTGCACTTTCTACACTAACTCTACCTCACAAAGTAGTCTTAACCTTGATCTGTCTTTCCTTCCGGTCGGCATCTGTCTGCTTGCCAGCATGTCTGCGTTTACCTGTCTCCCTGTTTTCTGTATTCTGTTGTCCTGCCTGTGTGTGTTTGTTTATGAGTTTTTCTCTACTACATAAAACAAAATTCCTCTTGAGATGAAGTTTAGTTGAACAAAACCCACCTCTAAAGCAAGTGTCTTTATCTCATGGCCAACGGTTAAATGATAATGTTAAGAAAACGATTGATAGTGTACCGTTGGGGTATATGTTATTTATTGAGAGTTAATTTAGTCTTTGAGGGTTAGACAGGTCAGACCTGTCTGTGGTTATGAAAACTTGTCCGTCGGTCTGCTTTAATGTCTCTGATGACTTGGATTTTTGAACAACCATATTCTTTCTGTCTCTTTAATCTTTTCCTCCAGTTTCTTCCTTGGAAATGATCTCTACCCCACTCCCTCTTTATATCTTTGTGTCTCGCAGTGTTTTGTAGTTTGACTTTAATACTAATGGTTGTTAATGATGGAAATTCAATGTTTCCTCACTCTGTCTCTGTCTGGACAGTATAATTACTAGACTATTAATAATTCAGCACCTACTGACTTTAAACTGGTGGATTTGAACTGTGTGTGTGTGTGTGTGTGTGTGTGTGTGTGTTATTAAATCTGCCAGTAGCCACCAAATGAATGCGGATTCAAAGCATTACTAGCTGTGTTGGGTAACATTGTAGTGTAACTTAATAACCATTTAAAATTGCAGATGGGTGAAAATGTGGGCTTTTATTTGAACGATATTTAATTCTCCCCATCGATTACAATAGAATAAATGCTTCTCTGCAACTGATACTTAATATCTGAACTTCGCTGGCTGCTCTTAGGAAACAGGAAAGGAAATCTAGGCTTAGTGCCGTATGTTTGAGAACCGTATCTAGTAATAGCAATGTTAAGATTAAGTAGATTTTTATGAGGGTATGTAACTTCCCTTTTACATTCTGGCAACCGCACTTACTCATTACTATAAAGTACGTGGTTTTGGAGGCTATATTAGAGGGTGTAAGGTAGTGTGATACTTTTACATCTTGCTTACTCGACGGTTTGCTCAGCGCCGTCCTGCTTGCTAACGGTTGCTACGCCTTTCAAGCTTTCCTTCCTCAACAACAATAATGGTGGCAGATGTATCTCTCAAAATTTAGCATTTGTTTTTTGTCCTTCTTTTCAGACGAAGGTAGACAAACGCAGGCGTCTCATTTCTAGTCGACAGCTGGCAATATTACTGGCAGAAATGACTGCTGTCACTGGAATATATCAGCTGTCAGCAGCTAGCTATTTCAGCTCATGTTAGCGCCATAAAGTGCTTGAAAACATTTTATCCGACTGACTTTCTAATGTTGCTATCGTTTAAAACTAGAATTTAAGGTCTTAAAAATGCACTTAATAGAAGAAAGATTAAAGATTCATCTGTTTTCATATGCTACCGTAGCCTGGAACAAACAAACACACTGCTGAGTACATTTCTTAGACTTTGCTCTTTTGTTATGGAAAAGGCTAAAAGAACCTCTTCCTCCTTAACTTATTTAATGCACAGTGGTCCTCTCTGGCATCTTTAATGCCTAGTTACTAAAAAAACTAAAAAGGTACAATTGAGATATTTAAATCCAACTTCCCTTTTCCCATCTGTTCACCGTTGTCCGTATTTGTAACTGTAAAAGTACGTGGAAAGCCATGCACTAGCGAGCCTGAGAAAGAAACTAGGCTGTTTTGAACCCACAAGCACTGACCTTGCAACATGAAGTGTACTAATACAGACTCTGTCCCAGGGCGACTGAACCCTGCTCTGGATTACAAGACTAAACCTTGAGCTAGCATGCACGTCAGAAGAAGGTTCATTCGCCTGTGGCCGATTCTTGTGTTGGCACAAAGGCTATCCCTGGACTAGGAGTGAGCACAGGGAAAATGTCAAATGAAAAGGTCAAATGTGGGTTAAACAAGGGTAAAAATCTCTCTCTCTCTCTCCCCCTCTAGTTAAAATCCAGCTGTAATGGTACCAGGTTATTTACTTCAGTAACTAGGATGCTAATTGGAGCAGACCGAGTGACTTCACACTGAGGGGAAATGGAGCTGAAAATCTGCCTTGATGACCAAAATAAAGGATTTGGACGGAAAAATGGAAAACAGAGAGGGGGAAAGAAAGAGGGAGAGGAAGGTAGTGGTGGAGGGAGAAAAACTCGGACACAGAATTGACGGGTGGAGAAAGAAAAGAACAAGAGAAAACATGGTGAGGGAAACAGAAAACGAAAATTGACAGAAAAGGGAAGGTGGAAAAGGAGAGGGAACAAATGAAAGAGGTTTTGAGCAATGTGGAGAATAAACTTGAGTAATCGGAAATTAGAGACGTATATTGTGTGTTATATTGTTCTGTAATGGACAATTTGTCTTTGGCATGCTGTGATTAGTGTGCGTTGCCAGGCATAAGCTCACCCTGGAGTTTAAGCTTTGCCAGTTCAACCAAACATACGAGGAGTGATTGTGTGGAATTCTTTTGGGATCAACAAATTTAGGAAGTTGAGTTTTCTTCCAATTTCATATCTTAGTGATTACATGCCATATGCCTTATGGTGGAGACCACAAATCCACAAGCTGAAGTGGCCCCTGTGGGAAGCGAACGAAGTCGTTCGCAATATCAAAACCATTGAAGCAGAAATAATTCACAGTTAGCAGCACGCGATCAGCTCAGGCTTTGATTGGCTAATTGCTCGCTTTCAATGGTTTGTGTTTACTGTATCCTGCGTGTGTGTGTGTGTGTGCCCTTACATGTCTGTAGAGGTCATGTGAGTGGAGCAGGCCTCTCATAACCCTCAATACTGTCCTGAGAAGAAGCAATGCTTGCATTTAAAGGAATATTTGACCCACAAAATGAGTAATTTGCGCATCAATTACTCACCTGGTGTTGAGTGAAGAAAACTTGACTCCTCAGCGAACGAAAAATAGAAAAATGGAGAGAAGTTGTGACGGATTAAAGGAAATGGAGCAGTGCTCAAATTGATAGATATCCTGTCTTTTGTATATTCATATTTCTTTTTTAATTCAGACCCTCCGTGGTGGACCAAAGTAAAATGAGGTGATGCGAGTAAACTCACACAATTTATAGTAAAACTATTTGTATTATGTAAAATAAAATAAAATTGGTTGTGAAGTCTGGGTTAGTTGTAGTTACCCTTAATTAAAAAGTACATTTTGAGTGTTTATGTGTGAATTAAATAGTAAGGTTTTAAAAACAAGCTTTCTCCACAAATTCAAGGTGACATGGGGTGAGTAAACACAATGGTCATTTTGTGGGTAAAGAATTCCTTTAACCTGTCTGTCTGTCTGTCTGTCTGCCTGTCTGTCTGTCTGTCTGCCTGCCTGCCTGGCTGTTTGCTTGGTCATGCCTGGCTACGTGTCTGTCCGCTGTACCTCTATGGTTAATGATGTCTCTCTGTCAGTTCCTCTGTCTCTCATCTCTCTCCTCTTTGAGGAGTGATCAAGCTGGCTAACCGAGCACTCATCTCTTGTCTTCCCTCTCACCTTTCCCTTTCCCTCTCCTTCTCTGTTTCTCTTTCCCTTTCTTTTATCTTCACAATGCAACGCCGTCTCCTGCTCTCCCCAGTCTTGCCTCAAGGTTGGTACCGCATGCCTATTTTTCTTCTTCCGTCGCTGTCGCGCTCTCCTTCATTCTCCTACTTCTTGTCCTTGCATCGAGACACTCTCTAATCTCCTTCGCTCTGTTTTTAATCATTCTCATCGCGTCTCTCTGTCTTTGAAAGAGACACCATGACTTTCACTCTGCTCCCTCTCTCTCCCGAACACATCGCTGCCTCTTTGTTGTTTCTTTTTTTTATTACCCATTATAGTCTCGTCACGATACTCGCATTAAGGTCAAATTTGAGGCCAACAAAGCAAACAAGAGAAATGTTCTAGCAATGTGTCGCCATCATTAAGTTGGACAGCTGTGAACTTTTGCTCAGAGTTCTTCTAACTTCTGTTGGGTTTCTGTCTTTGTGGCTTTTTTAGAGACATCACTCCACATTGTGTTCCTGTCTAACAGTTCCGCCGCTATTTAAAATTTTCAACCAGGGTTTCACAATCTTTTATGGACTGATCAGGTTGCCAGGCAATCAGCGAAGACTCCAGGAAGTCGCTACTGCTAGCCAAGAAATAGTCCAGCATACCGCCTGTAAAATGCATCGTTCCTTCTTCATTTTTTTTACGGATTAAACAAACAAGCTATAACATGTTAATTAGTGAGCTTTACAGGAGCTGGTAGGAACACATGTAACCCTTTTGACAGAGCCAGGCAGAGCCAAGTCTTTATGCTAAGCTAGGCTCGCTATGCTAACTGGCTGCTGGCTGTAGCTTCATATTTAATGGACATCTATATACGGTGAATATGATAAACCATTTAAGTACATGGCACCAGTCATGTCCCAAGATTGAAAAAAATCTCCCTTACTCTTCTTTTTTTGACTTTTAAGTATCCCTGTGTGCATTCGGGAGGTGACTCCGTGATGAGATTTCAGCATGCAAAACCCCTAAAAGTCTGAATTTGGTCTTTTTTAACAGACGTATCAAAGTCATATTGAAATTTCTCTGACCTACACATTGTGATTGACCACATAATGACCACTTTTCCTCTCTGTTTCCTGGATAAATCTGGTGGTCTGAGTGTCTTTTGCGCTCTGCTCTGCTGCAAAGGTCTCCTCAGTGCCAGCTGCTTCTTTGCTCTTCCTGTCTTTTTCAACTTCCAGAGCCCCTGCCGTCTTGTCAGCTTTTTCATCGCTGTTGTTCTGGTGTTTTGTGATTTAACTCTAAAGGGTGAAAAAAAACAAAAGAAAAAGTCAGCATTCCCTTGCTGTCTGGTAGACGACAGAATACTTCTTTTCCTTCTTCTGTCCTTTTTTTTTTTCTCTCTCGTCTTTTTTTGGGTTGTTTTGATCTTGAGCTAAGGAACTCCAAATGTCTGACATCAAGGTTTCTGTATCTTAAAAAGGAATTGCATTGCTTCTCTGTGTGTGTGTGTGTGTGTGTGTGTGTGTGTGTGTGTGTGTGTGTGTGTGTGTGAGCCAGCGAGCGAGCGAGAGAGAGAGAGAGAGAGATCTCTTTGAGGTCCTGTATGACTCTTAACATTGAGGTGGTTGCAGGGATTTGTCAGCTAATGGGTGACAACAAGCAGGGATACACACACACACACACACACACACTTTTCTGACTTACACACTCAAACACACGTGCAAGAAAGACTTTAGCTGACAACACTACAGCGGGGATGACTTCTGAGAGTTATCTAATTAAAATACCTGCATACACACCACATTGAGGGAAAATGAAAAACAACATTTTGCTTTTTTCAATTTAGTTCAGTATTCAGATAATATACAAATCTACAGTGGCTGCATACTGTACATTGTTACTCTCATATTCTAATGTATTATGCTTTGTAGTATTATTATATTAACCCATGTGCTTTGTTGCTTAAATGGGCGATGTATTACACACGTTTGACAAAGAAATGCGATCTTGTTTATGTTGTCGTACAATGTGGCACGTCTTATGTTTAGGATCAATAAGTTAGACCTCTTGTGAACAAAGCGGTTCTTCTAGCATAAAAAAAACTACGACTGTTAAAGACCAAAAGGTTTCCAGAACTCCAAAAAGAACATTCTAGTTAAATTGCATGCATTTCATGCGTACAGTTAGCACCATTTTGTAGGTATTTAGACATCATAATAGCAACCTCATCTCCATGATAATCTAAAGTTCAGATCAAAAGACAAATATGAGGCAAAAGAACAGAGTGTCAGTGTTTAATGCTGGAACTTTGTTGTTCTCCATGTAAAACAAAGAAACAGCCAAGATCAACGGCAGCTCTCTGTCTCATGCTTACACTATTACTATTATCTAAACACTTTAGTTGTCTGGTTAGTTCTGCGATGCAGATATATGCATGATTTATTTTCACAAGGACATATGCTATTAAAGAAGACATTTCATTCTGTCTGCTGCTGCATCACAGTGTTTTTATAGCACGTTTCCAGTAATCCACACAGGGGAAGTTTGCACACATACACATGGGTATTAGTTATTTACTTTACATTTGCTCACTCTATCTCTCTGTGTCTCTGTACATCGGTGATGTTCTACAGTCATCCTGCAAACTACAACACACGTATTCATTTCTTTATGCCTCCAAAATGCACCCCCCCCCCCACCCCTTGTACTGTACGTTTTTCTTCCACACCGGCAGAGGGCAAGATTATCATGTTTTTTTAATATATTTTCTCTTTTTTTTTTTTTTTTTACATTTTATAGTCTTTATGGGCTTAGTAAACCAAACCAATATTTCCTGTATTTTCAAGGGAAATAGTGAATTCCGAATGGTTTAAAGGAAATCCTTGATGTTAATGTTGGGTGAACTATGTGCAGTAAACATACATGAGGCCCCTGAGCATTTCTAATCAAATATTTATACAGGACTCCAAATGTAATATTAATACTACCTTAATGTGGGTCCCTGAATATCAGCAGCATGCTAATGAGGGAGACTGAAAACTTTTTACTTTGGAGACTTTGAGGTTTTCCAAAGTTTATGAGATTGTGTGTGTGTTTTTTCATTTTTACTGCCAGTTGCCAGCATAATCCACTGTTTTTCCACAGCTTTAAGTTTTAATGAAGGCTATTCTATGTTTGTACATATCTGTATATGTGTGTGTGTGCGTTTATTTATAGCATATGTTTGTGTGTGTGTGTGTGTACATAGGGTATTTTTGAGGTTTTACAAACTTTAAGAAGTTCAAAGTGCTGTCAACAAGTCTGTTAGTGTTTGTGTTAGCGTGTGTTTTTACTATGTACCACAATGTTTGCATATGTGTTTTTCTGTGCAAATGTTGGAAAGGACGTTGTTGGACGCATGTTGCTATGTTACGTGCAGTGACACGCACAACTGTGTGCGCGCTTCAAATATTTGTGTGTGGTCCGACTGAGAGACTGTAATACAAAGCAGGTTGTGTTTGGAACAGTTGACAGCACCGACTGTGTGTGTGTGTGTGTGTGTGTGTGTGCGTGTGCCTGTGTGTGTGTGTGTGTGTGTGTGTGTGTGTGTGTTTGTGTGTGTGTTCAGATGGGGTATTGTTGCACATTTGTATGTTGTGTTTACAGCATTGTGGATAAAGCAAACGTATCTTATCTTATCTTATCTTATCTTATCTTATCCCCCCTCCTTTGCAGCAGTTGTTGAAAGCGATTTCAGTTTGAGAGTGAAGGAAGTATTTTACATATTTAAACAGCTTCAAATGGCACTTTTCCACCACGAAGCCAAGCCATCAAGTTCACTGAGCAACTTCTGCTGCTTAATGCAGCAAAAGTAATGAAAGTGTTTATTTAATTAAACATGTATAGAGCCACAACTGCAACTTTCAAAACACTATTCCTATCATATGGTCTGTTGAGTATGATAGAGAGGAAAGAGAAAGGACTGGGATGACATGTGATGTATGTCATACAGTAGAATACAAACCCGTCATAACTTCACAGTTACATAATAATATAGACATATTGTCCTTTCTCCTACCTTTTCCAGAACCCTACTAGATCCTGTGGTTCATATTTTAAAAGCCAACCCACAGGCTTTGCTTTAAAATATGGTCAACATCCCAAAGTCTTTTTAAAGATATTAATGTATGAGAAGATAGATCAGGATGGGGAAATATGCATAATACATGTAGAATATATCTATTTGATATAATTATGCACCAATAAACATGGCTTTGGTATAAGGCCTTTGAACAAAACACACACACACACACATACACACACACACACACACACACACACACACACACACAGGATAGATATATAATTCTAATGTAGTACTTTTCTTTTTCTAAATTCAATCCAACTTACAGAAAAAAATCAGTTAAAGTTCAAAAGATTTACTATAAGTAAGTTGTTATCTCTTAGTATTATGCATATCATATATCATATAATGTGGGATGTGCATAATTTGATATATTACCTGTCATCTTTTGCTTTACTTGACTAAAAATATACTTCACTTCAGCATCACAGCTGATGCTGATTAATGTCATGTTACAATAGATTCACATGCATGTGGTAAACCATTATTAAGAAAATAATAACACCCAATCGGGCAAAATAGTTGCAGGACCTTTCGTTCAATGGTTTATTTAATTTTTTTAGAAGGAGAAGAAGAGGAGGCAGAGGGAAAGTGAAGCACAAGAGATGGAAGTGACAAAAGAGGGAGTGGAAGGAGTCAGGCAGAGGAAAGGAGAGAGGAAATGGTCCATGGTCTGGTGAAAATATTTCATCCAGAGGAAAGAGTAATGTTGCATTTGGAGAGCGAGTGAGTGGAGAAAACTGAGAGGGAAAGGGAGCAGTGAGGTGAAGTACATTCGTCCTCGTACATTGGTCCGATGCAAATAAACGATTGCTTTTCATGCAAATGAACATAATGCAACACGCAAAAGAAGAGAACAAAAAAGGGGCAAATACATGGAGGGAAAGATCACCGCGAGCACAGGAGGCGGAGCCACTCGCTGTGGTCTGATGCAAACGCGTGACAGTTACCCGTGCAACAGATCGGCATGCTGATGGTTGATACGGCGAGCAGGTGGGGTTAAGCGAGTGTTAGGCATTAGCAAAAAGAGGAACGAGAGGGAGCGTAAGTGGGAACTGAGTGTTGAGTCAATAGGAAACATTGCAAACGAAAAGTCTATTCCACGTGCACATCTACTCACATACATGCAGTAAATGTGGCATGAAGGGGGGAAACCTCAGAGAGCTAACCAGATGGCTCAAGCTTCCTGGAAATCCTCCAATAGGAACATTCCTGCCTGTTTATGACCTGTTACACGCACATGCAGCGCACAAAATTGCTACCAAATATTAAAATTCATCCCACTTGCAGGCTGAAAACTGGAATCAGAACAGATCAAAAGGAAGACAACAACACCATAATGAGTCTGACTGCATGCTTACTTCATCTGGTTCCCTGTTTCACATTTGAACCACATTTGGGTGTGACAATGACGCAATATGATCCACATGTAGGCCTTTAAAATGCATGCAGAAACAATAGTTTAAAAGCAACACATTTGCACAGGCAGCTGAGCACATTGATTATTATTCCGTGCGCTGTGAACGCCCAGGTGCTGCGGAGCAGTTTTGGCCCCAGTTTTCTTCCAGGTTCCCAGGTTTCTCTGCATGGTTTTGAATTGGGCCCCCTGGACCTTTTAGCAAACCCATACGAGATTTTATGTTACCATCCTGTGCCAATATCATTTTTCAACTTTTCTGGCATTGATACTGATGTAAAAGCCGTTTGATGGATTACTCCCATTACTTTAGGTTAGTTTAGCAGATAGTTTATGGCTTAGATGGACAGGAAATATGAAAGAGAGGTGGGTGTTATAACATATTTGGACGCTAGAATATGCACATCACTCTCGATGTAAACAAATAAACATTATATTCTTATGGCTTCAGACAGAAGATTGCACTCAAAGGAGTAAAGCGGGGGAAATAAAACAAATGAAACCGCATACTGTGACATCGTAGGAGTGCACATGCATGGATTTAAACTCCAAACTTTGTAGTATACAGGCAAAGGTCAGAGGTCATGTCGACGATTGGAACCTGTTTACACCTTAGGAAACAAAATGTGCAGAGTGTGGCTCGTAAAAAATGATTTCCCACGAGTGCACATGCTCTGCTGCTGGTGTGACAGAGCTTGCCGGGGATTCCCATCACTGGAGGTTGGCTCTTTTACTGGCAGCTGCAGCAATGGAAGTGAAGAAAATGGATTTGTCTACGAGCCTGTCAAAAGCTACCCGAACAGGATTGCACTCACATGCATAAACATTTGCGCGGATCACACAAAAGACTCACAGACTTTTAAACAGTGCGAAAATAATGTATTTTATAGAGTTTAGTCAGTTTCTAATGTGAGTCAGCACAAGTGTCTTTGGTATGTGTGCATGCTTACGCATTTATCCTTTGTGTTGGACTTATCTTTCACTGTGTCATAATTCAGAAGACGTTGTTAAAACCTTGCTGGCATTCACTTGTGTTAGTCCTCATCTGTGTGTGTGTGTGTGTGTGTGTGTATGAAAGGTCCTGATCAAGTCAAGCTGCCGTGATAGCTGTTAGGTCTGTGACAGAGCCACAATGGCTTCCAGACAGCTTGAACAGGGATTAAACCTTTTCTCCATCTCCCAACCCTGCTGCTCCCATGAGGAATCTCCTTCAGTCCCCAGATGATGATTTAGACTCTGTCTCCCGACACCCTGTAATCACTCTGTGAAAATACTTCCCACTGTGGAAAAATCTTAAATGTCATCTAGTCGTCAATTCATCGCTTTTTATTGAATTCCTTTACTGATCTCCGCATTATATTGGCCCGAAGGGGGTTTCATTATGACATTGTATTGCGCAGAATAGCTCATCAGAGTGTCTTGCCGTTTCATCATAATGGCAGTAACAGACAGCGCGGCTTGAATTCAACTTTACATGTGAAATATCAGCTGCACTCGTGAATGCAGGTCAGTTTGGTGGTTGCTGGCGTGTTTATTTATGAGGGGCAGGGATTTCCGATTGTTGCCGATATCAGAGATGGTGTTTATTGATGTTAAAGCTGTTACTTCTCATGGCTTCTCCAGTTGTGTTTTTTGTTTTGTTTGATGTAATAGCACCGTGACAATTCTTTAACGTGATATCAGATTAGGAAGCCTGGCGAAATGAATACAGGCTAATTTGTACATTTTCTTTGAAAGCGCTTGTTTTTAGATTGCAGTTTTTTTCACGTTAAGACGACATGATTTAGAAATACTCTTCGAGGTGTAGAATTCGTAATGCTGGCGATTCAAAATCTTTGGAGCTCATTTATCCTCTTTTCTAAGTAAACCAATACCAAGACTCATGGTGAAAATAAACAACCTTTAAGCCATACAACTATTAGCAATGTGTTTAATAGACATACAGAAATATAATCTGTAGCAAATATTCCCTTTCAAAACCACTGTCTAAAGGGGATGCATTGACTTTGACGTTGTATTTTGTGGGTGCAGGCAGATGAAGGACCAGTCGAAGAAGGTGGCCAACCTGAAACACAAGGAGCAGGTGGAGAAGAGCAGGAACGCCCAGCTGATGGAGGACGCCAGGAAGAGAGAGGACAATCTGAACGAAAGCTCCATGCAGATACAGGTGAGGAGGAAGATGAGGAGGAAGATGAGGAGTGATGGGGAGAGGGTGAAAAAGTGAGACAGAAAAAGTTTTCCCCCTTCTCTCCGTCCTACCTTGAATATGTTCTGCTATCACAACAATGCTTCATCACAAGGTGACAATTGTGACAGCGAGCAGCCTGAGGCAATGTCAAACACACGCTCTCTCTCTCACACGCACACACACACACACACACTCACACGCGATGCAGCTCTCGCTCAGGGAGAGCGTGGAGGGGGAAACTGAAGAGGATGATTGACAGGGAGAGCAGATGGAAGATGGTGGGGAGAGGAAAAGAGGAAACAAAAAAAATGGTCGGAGAAGGGAAGGGGAGGTGAGGGAGAGACGTGATTAGAGGGGGACGCACACACTAAACTATGGAGTGAATGCTTGGGTTTGTAATGCCTCCTGTGGTGAGAGAGCACCTCTTAATTGTCTGCTGAGGTCTCAAGTGACCACAAGATGAGCGGCCATGTGTGAGGTGATGATTGTGACTCGTGACTCAGTTGTCCTCGTATTTCTTCACCGGCTTTTATTTCACCTTTTCCCTTCAACTCCTTTCCTTTTTTCTATTTTTCCCTCGTCTTACCTCCTCCCTCTCCTCCTTCCAGTAATCGTTAACCTCAGTGGCTTCTCTGATTAGAGGCAGATGAAGACACTCTTTCTGCGTGTGGGTGTCTTTTTGTGCGAAGAAGCGCCCTCAAGCTCTGACGGATCTTTGGTTTAAGGAGTTTGGAAGTTGTCATTTTTGTGTATGCATGTGGTTCAGAGATGATCTGATAGCTATGAGTCAGTCAGACTTAAGAGGCCGCAGCGGTTTCAACCATAACTAGTGTGTGTGTGTGTGTGTGTGTGTGTGGTTTTGTGTCAATTGTAAGCCATTCTGTGTTGTTTGACCAGCACTGAAGACCGTAAATGGAATGTGAGCGTAATTCAGACTGTAAATTGAATTCAAGACAAGAAGACTTAATCTAATTAGGATCCATCTCAGTGTGCACAGTTAGACACCAAGTAATGTCGGATCTGGAGCAGGATTCAGATGTCCTGGAGGTTTGTTCTCTCTGCTGCTCCGTCTCCATCAGGTATTCATTCAATTCTAATTTAAGTAGGAAGCCTGACAAGAGGGAAAAAAAGCTCTTTATGGGGAATTGGTGGGAAGTTCATGTCGTCATTTTACTTAGAAACAGCATTGTGTGTGATTGAGAATTCCTGAGAGTCCTCCGAGGCAGATGGAGATCAGACTCAGTCTAATTTTTTGCAGCTTACCCCAGTTCGCTGAGGGCAATAAACTGGAATGAGGAGCGTCCAAGGTTTTAACCTTTTGGACAGGTTAAGCAGGATTTGACAGGGAAAGCTGCTGTTACGGAAAACTGATCTGTCAGATATGAAGGATGTCAGATCAAAGGTTTACTGTCTGTGAGCAAGTGAATTGGTTTTCTGGCCAGTCTGGTCTTAAATTAAAAGCTTCACTAAAAAGGTATGATTCGACCCCATGCCATGAGATATTCTTTATTAAAAGCATCGAGGGCTACAGTTTATTCTCTCCTGACATTGCATACTTTATCTCTAGGACTCCCTCCGTCAGAAGGAGGAACGCATTGAGGAGCTGGAGGAGGCGCTGAGGGAAAGCGTTCAGATCACCGCGGAGAGGGAGGTGGTGCTCGCCCAGGAGGAGCAGGCGCTCACGCACTCCGAGAAACAGGTACCGGCTCTCACACACGTGTGTCGCTGCATGTCTAAGGAGAGTCCTTACCCCCAACCAGTAAATGTGTGACCCCGCCCTTCCCTCTAACTCAACCCCTTTACTAACGTGTTTGGTTCACGTAGTACACACTTACTCACTTTTCTGTCTTTCTGGGACATTTGACGATGCATAACATTTTTAAAAAACACACACACACAGACAGACAAACATCTTTGAGCAACATAGAAACTTTTTCTGACATAGCTAAACATTGCTATGCCAATAGTGGCTAATGGCAGCAGCAACGCATTTGCCCTGTGCCAACTGAGCTCATTCAGGTGTGTGTGTGTGTGTGTGTGTGTGTTTGCCCAGTCACTCCTCATTTTGGGGAGAGGTAAATACATCTCTATTTAAAGCTTGTATTTTGTCTGCTTCAGCCAGAGCTCACAAACAGCTATTTCTTAAATGGAGCGCAAAATCCCGACCACTCCAATTTGTAATCTGTTTTATCTATATCGAGACAGTAGGAAAGCTCCTAGTGGTGTTAAGGGAGGCTCAGAAGGGAAAGGTTTAATGGACTCAACCTCAGACCTGTGTGTGTGTGTGTGTGTGTGTGTGTGTGTGTGTGTGTGTGTGTGTGTGTGTGTGTGTGCGTGCGTGCGTGTGTGTGTGTGTGTGTGTGTGTTGCTCCCCTGGGTACCAGTGACTTAACAAGGCCATAGAGATGGGAAATGTTCCTCCTGGATGGGTTTTGACAAGTGGGGGAAAAAAAGGCGTCGGCCATAAGGATGAAAACTGCCCTGAGAAAACATGGCCCGCTGTAGCTGTTGGCAAAATGGCAGGACTCCATTGTTATTACTGCCTCCAAATGTTGGCCGTCCTCTCTGGCCTTTACTTACCAGGCTACTTCTGTACAGACACATAAAGACAGGCATGCAAACACACGTTTTACTGCTCACACCCTCAGCCATGGCTAATGTTCGTGGGTGCCACAGCAGAATGAGTTCCAGACAGACAGATGTTAGGAAGACCGACCTCGAGCAAAGAGAAGAAGATGCAAGAACATGATGGACAGAGGCATATAGTTAATTATGATCTCTTAACAAAGATGTAACGAGGCTTACAAAACATGTGCAAACCTGCACCGCTCAAACTCACAGAACTTTATTTCAAATTCCAGTCAGTATTTTCTAAAAGTGCCACAGGAAATCATGTTTAAGATGATGCAAACGACAGCTTGGATTTCACTTTTAGAGGTAATGATGCAACCAAAAAGAAATAGCATTTTGGAGGTGGATTTTTGACCCTGGGAATGTTATGCAGCTGTAATGATGGGTTTGAACAAGCAGATACAGAATATGTGTATATAGTATCATTAGGCAGGTCATCCAGAGACTCTCTTCTGGATCATCAAATTAAACAAAGAAATATGTGTTTGTACAGTTTATCAATGAGGAAAAATTCACCTTAGACAACGACTGGGGGAAGAATAGGAATATTGAAACAAACTTGCTGTCGTGTTTAGTTCAGTTTAGTTTGCTGTTGAGTTTTGTGGACGCAACCATCCAACCTGTCACTTTGCTGACACAGTAGCTCTGTAATAACTTCAAACTGGCTTCCTTCTTTGCTACTGATGAACAAAGCCATCAGAGGGCTTATTACTTGTTACTTTTACATAAACATGTCTTTTTGTGTCATTTGCTGAAATTACTTAGTCTCATATCGCCGGTTTACTGCACAGTGACCTGCCTGGGGGCCCAGGAACCATTCCAGGAACTCAGGAACCATCACCTGCATTTACACTGGAGGAGCCATTAAGTCCCAGCCCAACAATAACAGTGAACAATGGACTCTCTGGGAAGACTTTGCAGAGCTGATCGTCACTGATCACCCAAACGCTGCTACAACTTGTCTGCAGCTGAGTTCACACAGTGAACAAGCACCCGTTGCCGCTGGTGTCAAAGTAATGCGCTTTGGCTTCGAGATTTACTCTTGACTGCGCTATTTGTTACATTGTTGTTATGTAGCCCATTAAAGCAGAAATAGACAAGCGTGGAACACTCAGACCTCTGCAGGTCTCCTTTGCATCATTTCATTAGACAGCCCAGTAACTACAAAGAACAACATGATGAGTCTGTGTTGTTGTATCCACATCGAAAATTCTGCTGCCATCATTTTTTAATCCATTATCAGACTAATTCGCCTAATCCTCATGGTTCTTCAGACACAGTGCGGTAAACAGTGATGTGCCAAAGGGACTTTTTGTTCCTGAGTTTAGTTCCTGTGGTTCTATAGTTCCTAGAGCAGTTTGTTCAAAAAAGCTGATCCAGTAAGAAACTATGGGTAAACAAAGACGAAGAGACGATCAAACAGACCCAAGGCGTTGTGCTTTCACAATAGCAACAATTGGAACAAGGAAAAGAAAGATGGAAAAAATCACATCCAATATGTTTTTCCTCCTCAAGTCGACTGTGGCTTGATTTGCTTACAGTAATTGTGCCAAGGCTTAATTTGGCATTAAATTTGGTATTTATATTGAAATACTTCAAAAGGATACCGTGGCAGCTTTAATTATACAGAAAACAGAGACGGTGAGTGTCCTCGTGTTAAAATGCTTTAGTGGAGGAGGAAGGAGGAGAAGCGCCAGCGGGTGGTGGACGACTGTAGATGGCAGCCAAACACTCGGTGCAGTCCTCACCCAACATCAACAACACTAACTCAGCCTTTCAGCGCATGCACATGTGTGCACGTGGTACTAACAGGCAGGATAGTAATACACAAGACGGCGCTCCACATACATACACATAAAAAACCCTGAGCACACGCGCGCGCACAAACATGGCGGAAAGAAGTGCTAACTGCTATTTAAACAGCAGCACCGGCGCAGCACAACATCGCATTCAGCAGCAGCCAGATAGACGCGACTTTGGTTTTTCTAACTGGAAACGCGTCTCGATATACAGTAAATTGTAAATAAATATTTTTGCGTTCCCGTTTTAAGACTGCGTCACTGCAATTACTCTTTCACATAATGATTTATAAAATGATGACAGAGGGAGGGACCATTTCCTCCCTTAATGAGGAAGGCCTGTTCAAAGGCACAGACATTGCTTATTATAGCGTTGGCTCACACACACACACACACACACACACACACACACACACACACAGGTTGTCGATACACGGCTGCATATTAAAGGTGTGTGTGTGTGTGCGCGTGTGAGAGTGTGTGTGTGTGTGTGTGTGTGTGTGTGTGTGTGAGGGACTGTCCGATGGACAGGGTTTGCCCGGCAAAATCGGTTGACCACGACCACATGAAAATATACAAAACCTATTCTGCTAGACATGAGTCACTACCGTGTTACCGTGTGTGTGATTGCTGCAGAAAGGTGTGCGTGTGAGTGTGTCTGTGTGTGTGTGTGTGTGTGTGTGTGTGTATGTGTGTGTGTGTGATCGCTGCAGAAAGGTGTGCGTGCAAGTGTGCGTGTGTGTGTGTGTGTGATCGCTGCAGAAAGGTGTGCATGCGAGTGTGTCTGTGTGTGTGTGTGCGACAGAGAAATGAGTCAACAGTGTGACACACTCCATCTGTCTCTTCAGAGACCAAACTAAAGACAGACGTCCTCTTCTCCAGCTTTCCACATTTCATTAACCCGACCATTTTAATTCTTGAACTCAATGACCTTCGTCTTTTAAAATAAAGATGAAATCACAATCACACACAAACACATTCAGAAGACTGAGTTGCTGTCCTCCTCCCCTCCAGCTCCTTGTCTTCCAGCCGGGCCTTGTCACTCCTCACCCCTCCCTGTATCCCTCCATCCCTTAAACCTTCAATCCCTACATGTCCCTGATGTCGGCCAAAGGCCGTTCTCTCCTCCTTACCCTCTTCTTCCTTTCTCTTGTCCTTGTCTCCTCTCCTCTCCTCTCCTCATGTCTTGTCTTGTCTAAATTGCATTTTTAACACTACCCGTGTTTCTGACTGTTCAGTATTTTTGCGCTCTGTCGGCACTCTTTTATCTGCTTATCTCTCTCTTTCATCAGCTTAACATTGGTTCGACTTTGCTTTCTTTATCTCTTCTGGTCACTTGAGCCCTTTTACAACTTTTCTCTTTGTCCTCTTCTCTGCTTTTCCTCCCTGCGTGTTTGTTTTAATCATATATCCTTATCCCCTTTGTTTCTGCCCTATTTGCCTCTTCATGTTGTCCTCTATTACATGTGTTACCTACATTCATACTCTTTCTCTCTCCTTTACTCGGCCTGTATCCTTTCTTTATGTCCAACTTTGCTCTTTCTTCCTTTCGGCGCTCATTCTCTTTCCCCCCCTCTCTTATACTTCTATCTCATACTCTCTCCCCCATTTTGTATCCCTTTTTTCTCCTCCCTCACTTTCACCATCCACTTCCCCTTCACTGTTTCTTCTCTCTCTCTCTTTGCTCTTTTTTGTATGCAGCTCTCTCACATTCCAATGCATGAGTTCACCACAGCCGGCTTTAGGTGGTCAAAGGTAACAAAACAATCCTCACTCACCAGTGCTTCACTGTACAAGTTCACCATTCATTCATGCCGTTACTATTCACCGTTTTGTCATTCTGCACATTTTTCACATTTTCATTTTACTAGGCAGCATGGGACACAAATCATCGTTTACTGCCGCTGTTACTTTGCGCGTGTTGGCCAGTCGACTGGTACAACTATTGTGGAAAGTGCACAAAAGGTTTCTTCACTGATTTGTTTGCTTATTCATTCATTCATTAGTTAGTTATGTACCCAGTAAACAGAAGAGTTTTCTACGGGGAAAAAATTACATATTATTCGTCTCCGTTCCTTTCTTCATTTTCATTTTCCATCTCTTGTCAGCCTTGTGTTCTTTTTCTGAACAGAGTGAAAAAAACATTTGGAAATGTATAACAATATGAGTTGAGATAGCAGCAGAGAAAGGCAGTAAGCTCCACCCTACTGTAGCCCCTTGAAAGGCCCAGGGAGACAGAAGAGAGCGGATAATCACTATAGTGGTGACGTAAAGCCAGCGTCTTAAGTCCTGAGTCTTTTGTTCAACTCACATATTTGAGGAGGAAATATATTTATTTTTGTGATGCTCCTTCTCTTTCAGTCTGAATATTCTTCTGTCTGCCGCTCAAGCTCTCCTTTCTTTCTACTTCAACACTTCAGAGAAACAGGGAGTTTATAACGGGACAAGAGAGAAAGAAAAGAGAAAGTGTGTGTGTGTGTGTGTGTGTGTGTGTGTCTGTGCGTGCTCTATTGGTGGCAGGCCAGGTCGTCTCCATGCTGTGAGACATACGGTGACCTCGTCACTTCGACCTCACAGACATTAAACTGACAATCTGATATACACCCAGAGAGAGACATCGATACAATCTATAAGAGAAGAGGATGAGAAACAACATACAGAAAGAAAAGAGACACAGAGAAGAAGAAAAGGACACGTTTCATGTTCCAATCGAGCATCTCATGTAATAACAGAGAAATTATTAAATCATTTCCAAAGCACAGTAGCTGTCAGATGCACACGCACAGACAGACAGAGAGAGGAAGAGAGGACGCATAAACATTAATGATATCTGTTGAAAGCAATAGCGAATGAGAAAGTTGAAGGAGAATATGGAACAAAAACAATATCAGATTGAGAGAGAAGTTGGAAAAAGTAAAAGGCATGTTTAAAATGTCTTACATTGTGTTTGTGTGTGTGTGTGTGTCAGGTGGAGGAACTGCTGGTTGCCATGGAGAGGGTGAAACAGGAACTGGACGTGATGAAATCCAAGCTGTCATCAACTCAACTCTCACTGGCCGAGAAGGAAGGTCACCTCACTGCCCTCCGGGCCGAGAGGCGGAAGCACCTGGAGGAGGTCCTGGAGATGAAGTAAGACACACACATTTTATTACTTCTATTCATGTTAACACGTTTAACAGCTGAACGTCACCAACGCCATTTGTCATGTTTCCAAAGACACAAACGCGCCACTTTTTTCAGAGGAGTGTTTGATTTAAAAACACTTATGTGATGTGAACATAAAACGACTCTGTACTTGCAGCATTTTCTTGAACAAATTGCCAACATCAGCACGCTAATGTGCTCGCTATGAGGGTGTGAACATGCTGTTGTT
>NC_046988.1:8364867-8367367 GCF_009769545.1 Cyclopterus lumpus
TTGGCTGCTGTGTTTTATCTCTTACCCAGCCTCCGTCCAACCCTCAAACCTCTCCCTGCACCCCTTCCGCCATCCCTCCATTCGTCCCTCCTTTTACCTTTTTTTCATCCCTTATTCTTTGCATCTCTTCTGTCTCGTACTACCCATCTTTCCATTCTGAGCCTTCATCTGTCTGGAAACGTAATTATCCTCTGATTTCTGTCTGTCTGGCAGGTTGTATTTCTCTCTGTCCTCACTGCGTACTGAAACTAATCGATGGTGTGTGTGTCTGTGTGGGTTTTTGCGTCCCTCTGTTTGTGTAAATGCAGTCGAAGATCTTGTTTTCAATGGAACAACAGCTCTGCAGCCGGAAAGCCAACACTAATACTATGACTGCATGTGTAAAAGACGCACACTACACACAAACACACACACGTGGCAGCTATCCCATCCCTAACATTAAAAGTGCACATTGCCTTCAGAAATAAGACACACACATACACACAGACTCACTTACAACACCAGATGAGACAGCATGACTGCTGAGAAGCTTTCACTCCAAGAGGAACATTTGGAGATGTACACACACACACACACACACACACACACACACACACACGCACGTATAAAAATACATCCTCCCACACAAATTCATGTACACATACATGCTTATGGCAGCGCACCAGAGACAAGCACTTGATCCCCTAAAAATTAGATTAATCCACAGTGTGCCAAAACAAGTCTGTGTGTGTGTATTTGTTGTGTGTGTGTGTATGACAGACATATTGAGGGCTTAGTATGACAAAAAGGGGCATGGTGCTTTGACACAAAGTCTTTACAAGCTCAAATGAGGGCGCCTCACTCTCTGTCTCCCTCTTTTCTCGCCTTTCTTGCCTTTCTTGCCTTTCTTGCCTTCTTTTCTCCAACTCCGGCTGTCTTCGTCTTTTACTTTTTGATTCTTCCTTCTCCCTTGTGAGAGACTGAGAGAGAGATTGAATTGGGAAAAATAGAAGCAATAAGAGATGTGCCTCAGTTTGAAGTTGTATTCAAATAACAGGGTTTTCTGAAAGTCTCTGAAGCCTTGCGAGTGATCTTCAGCTGAATATACAGCACAGAAAAAAGAGAAAGTTTCCTTTTTATGGTGCTGACTCGACTTGTAATTTCTATTCTTATTGCCATATTTTATGTGTAATCTGTTCATGTATTGCAGAACGCTCACACTAATTAAGAACACTGAATGAGAAGAGGAAAGGGAAGGGGATTTAAAACAAGCACCAGGAGCCAAGAACAAGAGCAAAATGTCCCGAAAGACGGGAGAGAACCAAACTCATCAGAACAAAAAGAGGCGAGAGAGAACAAATAAAGGAAAACAGGTTGCGGCAGAACTTAAACTCGCCTGTTGTCCTCCGCTGATTACGGGTTGTGAGTGCCAGGCCATCAAACAGATCATTAAACAGCGATGAGCAAGGGAGGGGGAGCGATGAAGAGGGAAAACTTATCAAAAAGTATAAAACAAAACATTTTCAAAGCCTCTGATGATACGTTTATACGAGTGCCAAACAATTATATTTATATTCCGGAAATAATAAAACTGTAGTATGCGGATTAGGAGCGAAGAAGAACGGGACAGACGAGTGACAGATTGGCTTGTTTAACATCCTCTGAGAAGAAGCTGGAGAGAGAAACAGACAGATTTATAACCTGACGACTCTGACATCAACCATATATTCACAGATATAAATTACTGCCCAACGACAATGTACACAGTGTATTACCATTTGAAAACTTCATCCTCCTTAATGGGAAAGTTGGCTCACAGCGAGGCATTCAAGTCAGAGGATACGCGCAGTGCGCAAAGAAACTGAGCATGAAAAATGGATTATGTTTCATGTTCTGACAATTAAGTAAAAGTGAAACAGCTGGCTGAAGTGGAGTTTGGTGTATCGATAAAAGCAAAATGCAACAAATGAATCGCGAATAAATCATGCTGCACATGAAGCATGTGACTTCAACGTCCACTGAGGCGCCCGCTCCGCTGAAGAGACAACAACATCAGATCTGTTTGGACCAATGAGAAGACTGTAACCGTCCTCAAATTAATACATGAAACGCATTCCGTATTCACATAACAGCAGATGAAAACGCAGTCATTTGCATTTTCTTTTGTTTAGAAAAAAAATGCTGTTAGAATTTGCGCTACATTTGGATGGAAACCAGCAATAGAAGTACACATGGGGATGGCGGTGCACACTTCTGGACAGTCTAACAAGAGTGTATATGGTTTGAAGTCGCCTTTTCCCTATTCACTTCAAACATTTCTGAGCGCTTTGACCAACAGGCAGTAGAGTAGAAATGTAACACAGGCAGCATCTTCTGATTGGCAGTCAAATATAGTGAAACAATTATCGTCTTTCATAGACATTCGGGAGTTGCAGGTGTCCGTTGCTGCGGCTGGTTACTGTTACAGGAGTGAGTTTGTGCCGGCAGATTGCAAGCAGATGTCTTTAAGGTCTCTAACACG
>NC_046988.1:8369867-8408609 GCF_009769545.1 Cyclopterus lumpus
GAGGAATTAAAAATGGATTAATTGTACATCCCCACGTACAAGTAGATTATGCACAGTCATGAACATTAGTCACAGAGGTGTGTGTGTGCATGTGTGCGTGTGCCTGTGCATGTGTGTGTGCGCGTATGTGGTCTGTCAACTAAAAGCCACCCGATTAGAAAGAATGAAAATAAGAAGTTTCCAGCACAGATTTGTTCTGTCCATCTTTCTATACGTGTGTGTGTGTGTGTGTGTGTGCCTGCCTCCAGGCAGCATTAGCTACCACTGAGAGCCAGCTGTGCCCTCCTGTATCTCTTTCCTCTCATCTCTCCTCTTCTCTCTTTAAAACCACACTTTTTCTTACAATTCAGTTATTCAAAAATATTCCAGACAGTCGTCTCTCTCCTTTTCTTTCTGACAACAGAACAGTGAGAATGTGGACAGGATTCAGGAGTGCATGCTCAGCATGTTAATCCAGTTCTACCATAAACAAATCTAGAACATCTACACTGAGTTTGCCACCCTGTTGAAATTACATTTTTCAATTTTCAACTTTTTAAGTATGATGGTGATGGACACATTGTGTTATTATCCGCTGGAGAATCAAGTGCATATACATCAAGCTTAGACTGTTCTGACTAAATAGTGTACATCTTGTGGTTCATCCTCACACGCCTTCAATGTTTAACATAAAGGCTCATCTGGTGTTTTTAATGTCTTTCACCTTCCCCCGGGCGACCCAGCTGAGGCTGATCTAACCTCAGCTTGTATCCAGATGACCACCCCCCTAACTCCCCATGGCCGTCCTCTTTTATGCCACATCTGCTGTGAGCTCCGGGACCATCACTCTCCAACATCATTTATTGCCCTAACAGACTGGCTAAACAAAGTAAAAATAAACAAGACATTAAATCAAAACAAAGAGGTACAATGTATTGAGACTGTATTTCAGAACTTTAACTACACTTGTCAGTAAAGTCACATCTTCCCTTTTGTCACACGACAGTTGGTTCTTTGTTCCTCTAATCAGGCATCTCAGACCTCCACTGTCCAGATGTAATGGCATAGAGGGCAGATCCAGTCGCCATGACCTGCTGCATTATTCCATAATTATTGTTCATTTCTGTCCTGGGTTGAAATAGGCTGAAGTTGTATCTTTTCTCTGTTTCTGAACTCTTTAAGTCTACTCCAAAAGCAAACCAAAGCACACAGCCCTCATGATTACAGTAAATATGATTATCACATTTTTCTAATTCCCCCATCGCTGGCCGAGTGAATCTGCTGATTTCAAAACTCATTCAACTTGTCAAAATTTTGAAAACATTCCTCAAAGTTTGAACAAGTCGTCCATGTGTAGCCCGGCTTGTAGAGGGGAAACCTCCCGACACAGAAATGAGGTTGAGCTTGACACGCACCATGTCCTACAGGGGTTAAAGAGCAAACTCTGGCGTCCTACAAGCAGCCTCCTGTGTAACCAGAGCAGACAGTGTCACTGAAAACAATGGAGAGCTGCTTTGTTCAGTCAGAACGAGGCAGCAGAGAAGGGATTATTTCTAAAATAGCTCTGTGTTTGTCTTAGACGGGGACTGGCTAATGTCACACAGGACTGGATCTACTTTACACACACACGCACACACACACACACGCACACATGCACACACACACAAACACACACACACACACACACAGTGTTAAGCCTTGAATACACACAGACAACTTGTGAACATTCACACACACAGAAATATATACAAGCACATCCTTATGAGCACACACGCACCTACAGAAAGACATGCTGTCATAAACACACACACACACAACTGTCACTGTAGATTGCAGTAGAGGGCGACGGCATGAAAGAGATAACGCAGCACACACGGGAAGCTGCTTTTGTGTGTGTGTGAGTGATGTAAGACCGGGCATTAGTGTTTCTGATAGAGTGAGGTGCTTTAAGTGGTTTTAGGAAGGAGAGAGCCCCCCCCGTGTGTGTGTGTGTTTGTGTGCTGGGGTTAGGGTCAGGTGCCTGTGTGTATCTGCTTACCGTCTGCCTTGTCGCCATGGCGATGACATCATGGCACACGACTGCTGAATGACGGAAAGAATGCCTCCGGTCCTCTTTACAGACGGAGAGATAGAACAAGTGACGAAGGGAGAGGTGAAGAGAAAGAGATGAGAAATGCAGGGTGGGCGAGAGACACTGATAGAGAATGGGTGAGAGAGAGAGCCCGAAAGGAAGTGGGAAGAGAATATAACGTAAATGGAAACTTGTTAAATTGAATAACCTGTGAAATGTTCATATAAATATATGACTGTTTTACTACTCACCAGCATTACTGTATGGCATACAATGGTAATTCAGCCTGCTGCCAGTTGTCTGTATTCTTTTACAGTGTGTTTGTACACACACATAAAAGTGGAGAACAGAAAGCACTTGTATGTCTTTTGTTAGTTTTTATTGGTGTTTGTTGTAAAAAAACTAAAAACAGGAGGAGGTTAGAGTGGTGGATACTCGAGTAACTTTGATGCAAAGACCAAAAGTTGCTTCCTGTACCAAATGTCATCTTTTTTTAACCATTACCACAATCATATATAATCTCTATAAACAGATTTTTCATTCATTTGCAGAATGTTTTGCAGTGGGATAAGAAGTCGGCATCCGAAAAGCTTGTTGTCTGAGTAGTAGAAGTATTGACCAATCACGTTCAAGCACGCATTGATTGAATGCAGGGGAACAATTCATGTGGAGAGAAAAAGAGGAAGAACGCATTAAATGAAACACAATCTGGGAACCGACCGGCTGTCGACTGATGAGGATCTAGCTTTTTATTGGTTTAAAAATAGTTTGTAACCTGGCTACTTGTGAAACAATCCAGTCGTGCATGGTGTCTCTTCACTCCAACTCTATTCTTGCATCTCAAGTTGCTGATAGGACTGTAAATAATAAACAGCACACATAAAAGAAGGTCTTGGCCGGGATATCAACGCTGGATTCCCAAAAAGCCCCCAGAGGCTTATCCTTGTCAGGCCGATAGCCAACTGGTTTACAACCTTAACAGTTTATTTGCCATAACACAATCTTTCCTTCACTCATGCATACCATAGTTGTCATCCACAGAAAATGTTGAAATTATTTTCATTGAACTTAATCTGGGGTTATGTAGAATTGTCCCGTACCAAAGTTCTTCCCCTCTTGAGCCAGGTTCAACTTGTTTCGCTGTAACACAATGTATTGTGTCTTTTCTGATGGAGCATGCCAGTGCACGCACAAATTAACAAGTAATGTCTAGGATGTGTTTTCAAAAAAATGCCATAACATCTAAAACAAAAAGTGTTGCCAAAATACAGAACTGTGAAGATCTTACGGATACCGCTTTAATAAGCTTTTCCTTTCTGTTGGTCGACCTTCCTTTATCCTTCTGTGCCCACCACATGCTGCAGAAAGGAAAGACTTGAAAGAAAAGTTACAGATCTAAGGCTTCATATCCACTGGGAACCTTTTCTCCACACAGTGCTGGCTTCTTTTTTGTTTTGTTTTCAATGGTAAGGACACATTGCCAGCAGAGCTGAGAGCATACTATGTTTTTAAGAGCCCTCTGACAGGAGAATTATCTAAAGATTTAGCAAAAGAGAGCTGCACTTGAAACAGATTTTAATGATCACATAGTAACAGCAGTAGCCACAACCAGCACTTGTCATAAGCATGTGTTTAGCTCTGGCCAAGCAGAGAGTAAGTGTGTGTGTCTGTGTGTCTGTGTGTCTGTGTGTGTGTCATACCGAGATGAAGGGAGAGCCATAGAGAGGCCCAGAATGAGACCGGTGCATCTGGAATAAATATAATTTTATCACCAGGGTTTAAAAGCGCCATGTGCTGGCAGGTAACTCTCAGATATGGTATAAAACTAGACGCACTGTTAGCTTTAACAAGACTAATGTTCCATTAGCCTTCCTGTGTGTGTCTGTGTGTGTGTGTGTGTGTGTATCTGTGTGTGTGTGTGTGTGTGTGTGTGTGTGTACAGTTTATGTGAAAATAAAACGGGAAAGACTGTGACAGTGTTCCAGCGTCTCACAATGTGGAAGTCAGGAAACGTTCTTTCTGGTAGTCCAAGAGCTCATGTTGGTTAGAGTAAATGGTCAACACTATGATGCAGAAAAGGAGCATTTTGAATCCCCCAAAAATGACCAGGGCTGTCTTAAAACATATAATATTACAATATCGTATCATTTAAAATGATTAGCATCTTAGAATGTTGCATTTATATTCACAAATCTGGAAAATCTTTGAGCTGGTGTGAGTGACCAGATTGGCTGAGGGAATCACTCGACCAACCCCAGTCTCGACTTCCTCACCCCCTGCTCCCGACAGGATTGCTGCAGTCCTGATGCATGTTCATTGACAGTGTGGTCAGCGAGGTTGACCAAAGAATCTGTGGGTTTGTGGGTCTTCACACAGTCCAAACATGTAATCTGTTTTCATTTAGCAACTCTCAACACTGCATTCCTCACTGCACCGCTGTATCTGTATCTTTATGTGTGGGTTTGTGCGCGAGGGAGTGTTCAACTGTGTTAACTAAAGAGAGAAAGTGAACAATAAAAGGATTATAAAGATTGTAAATGTGTGTGTATATTTGCGTGTGTGTATCTAGGTGATTGTATTTATGTGTGTATGTATATCTTGATACGTGCTTATTGTAGGTACCTTTGCTCTTACTCTATTTATTGAGCACCTTTTCAGTTGACGTAAACATTGTACTCTCGAAACTGAAGTTTATGTTTGGCCCAAATCACTCTTCATATATTGCCTGATTGAGAGAGTACGATGTATGTCGAATTAGATAGACAGAGTGAGGATTAGTTTATTCCTTCATATGCAAGTTTGCATCCTAGTGTGTTTATGTGCATGTGTGATTGCGTGTGGCCAATCTTTGAGCCCCGTGGGGTTTGTGGAAAACTCGTTGTGATTTAGATTCTCTCTGGAAATGCACTGAATTCCGAGAATTTTGAGCTTTGTGTGTCCTCGGATGCGGCTCGACCAGATCTGTGGCTGATGGGATGGATAGGACACGGCTTGTTGCTTCCTGAACCACATGGAATGCTATCTCTCTGTCAGCCCGACTATCCAGGAAGGGGGAAGGGATAGAGAGAGACAAGAGAGATGGGAAAGATAGACACAGAGAGGAGTACCTGTACCTGTACACAAACAGAGAGTGAGTGTGTGTGTGAATTCATATAATTTGAGAAAGTTACAGGTGCAGTGCGATTAATTCCTTATTAGTTCTGGTTGATCGTATGAAAAGCAACGGGGGAGGAAGAGTGAACATGCCATAAAGGTCCTCACTAAAAAACAAACTGGAAACATCTTGATTGGTTATGCATCATACATGACCACCATGAAGCCCCGTATATTTGCAAAAATACACCAATTATATCCTCCTAAATTACAAAGTGGTTACCCATTTAGGAGGACCTTCCTCCACTTGTTGACACCAGATGAGTTCACCATAGACATTTAATTACACGCAAATTAGTATCCAGTCATGGAGATAGTTTTAGATCCGTCGCCGGGAATTTGATTTGAGTTGGTTTTCCAACCCGGTTCGAGGGAGGTGACTAATGTTGTTTGTGGTGGTCATAAAGTTAAACAAATGAATGTGGACATCTTGTTCCTGTTACTTCCTGTTACTCTGGATAATCCACAGAAAATGTCAAGAAAAAGTTGTTGAAGGTTTTAATGGTGTTTGAAAATGGACATTTTTAATTTGGGTGAAACAATCCTTTATGATGTTTCTTTAATAGTGATATTTGAGCAAGACAAAGCTGAAACTGCTTTCACCACACAATGTCTGTCTTTCAATACGAGCAGTTAGCTCCCACTGAAATTACAGTAAAGTCATCATGTGCAACGTCACCAAGTATGGCTTTAATCAAATCAAACTTAGTTCATTTCTAATATGGCTAACAACATGTGTGATTGTTCTCTGTACAGGCAAGAGGCCCTGCTGGCAGCCATCAGTGAGAAAGACGCCAACATTGCCCTGCTGGAGCTTTCCTCATCCAAGAAGAAGAAAACCCAGGAAGAGGTGGCAGCTCTGAAGAGAGAGAAGGATGGTCTGGTTCATCAGCTCAAACAGCAGGTAGGATTATTCTGTGTCTTATGTGGACACCTGGAAAACATTCTGGTCAGTTATTTAAAAGTAGAGGAGCAGCAATGGAGAGGAAGTGTGAAGAGGAAGGTGAAAAAAGGGAGCACAGGTGAGGTGGCGATGATGAGGGGAGCAAAGAAAACAAGAGAGTCAGAGAGGAGCTGAGTCCAGATGTGACCACAGTCCTCCGACCACCGAGGGTAAATTTAGGATTAAGCTACGCCTCCCACACTCACCACACACAAACACACACAGAGTTCAAATGTTCTACAAATCTCCAGTGGCAACACTTTTATATGCAATTTGTATTTATTTTAATGTTCTATCGGCAGATACACACAACCTAACACATGACCTGTGGTTCCACACAGAGGTCTATTCACACACTCTGAGACACACTCACACACAGTAAAGGTTCTCGTGGGTCTAGTAAATTAACCAACTCCTTAGTGGATGAGCCTACTGGGAGTTTGGTGGATTTCTTCTTCACTGGTCTCCTGTCTGTACATGCGTCTTCTAACTTTCTGTCCATATCTTTCTCATTGTTTTAGTTTTTTACTTGATTCCCACCTGAGACATTTATTTGATGCTCAAATTCAGGATAGCTTAGGGTGCAACAGAAGATGGTTTTCCAAGATCAACACTAATAAATAATTTGATACATAATAAGAAGGTCAAAGTCAGAGCTATAGTGCATCACCTGAATCCTGCTGACTCCAATTACTATTTATCTCCTGATTTTACCTTTGTAACAAGTCCTGTCACAATCCCCGGGTTTCCCCCAGCACCAAGGAATGAGCACACGTCGTGTAACGTTTGGCAATATTCTTTATTGTGATCCTGCTCTGCCGGTCTCCTGCTCCATCTGCAACACACCCTGATATAGGGTCCAAGACGCATTCCCCTGATCTAATGCAGCTGAGGCTAATTAAGCCTCTTCCCGGCACCTGTTCCCTGAGCCACTCCCCCGCTCCCCCCCTGCAGCTGAGCCTAACCACGCCCCAGCCACCACAACCTTATACCGTAACATAGCTGCTGTGACATGAGCTTATGGAATGGTGGGTTGAACCACTAATGAACTCGGCTACACACTAGGCTTGTAAAAATTCCGTTTGGATATTTATTGTTAAAAAGAATGCATAGATTTGAACAATTTAAATATTAATTTTTGAGCATTATGTCCATGACATCGCGCCTTAACTTGACTTTGGTCAGAGACCCTGTTTCCTTTGAGGAACGGCTGATTTGTGAAGTTGAAATATAGAGTAATTTACACATTACCTATTCATTTCCCTACTACATCGCACCAACCACACAGGGTAAATAATGGCACTTAACATATCACAACCAAACCGAGATGACACAGCTTTGTGCTCACTTTTATTTCACTTGCTTCACAAACTGTGAAACTAAACTGATGGAGATCCTCAAAACCGCTCATATTGATAAAATATACCAATTATTTTGTTGCAAAAGATTTCCAGTTATTGAATATTGCCAAAAAAACACTTATTGGATAGAACAAGCTCCAGAGTATTCAATGGAGAGGAAAATCATGTGCAGGTGTGTGTGTCATAGAGTGGGTGAGCATAAGGTGTTCCAGAGTGGCTGTGTCAAATGAAGTCATTATAATATGCATCACTCTCCTCTCTCTTCCTCCCTCATCCCTTCGTCTTTCTCCGTCCTATTTGAAGTCTTTTATGACACCTCAGGGTCTCGAAGGTGGTTACTCAAAACACAGAGACTCTACTGTCTGGTGCGATGTGTGTGTGTGTGTGTGTGTGTGTGTGTGTGTGTGTGTGTGTGTGTGTGTGTAGGGGTGTGAGTGGTTTCATTCCCCTATTTGGTTTCTCTCGCTCTCTCTCTCTCTCTCTGTGTGGTATCACCATTTTCAGTCCTTTAATGATGAATCACAGCCGAGACTTCCACACTATTCCCGTCTATGTGTGCATGTGTGTGTGTGTGTACGTACAGTGTAACCATCAAGTGAGCGGAGTCTGGTGTAGTATTTTTATCCCGGTCTTTGAGAGTGACATATGCACACGCTTTGCCACTGATAACCTGACATATGGACAGAGAGTTACGTTTTGAAATTATAGGTAAGTATAAATCAGTGATAAAAGTGAGTTGTAAATTCTGGTTGCCATTAGGTGATGTACAGCAGGTGAAAACAAAAAGCAGTATTTTTAGATTTGTAAAGTAATAAAATGTCACTTATTGTCACAATTGACTTGTGTGATGAACGCACAACGCTGCCTAGGCAAGTATTTTTTTAAGGCCATCATTCACTTCAAATGCCTCCTGACATCTTATGTCTGGTCTGAATTAAATTCAGAGGATCAAAGTGTAGAATCAGCCCAAGTGATTGCATTTCAGTTCTCTGGGGAAAACAATATTCATTTATGGCAGGTATTAAACAGAACAGAAGGCTACATTTGAATCAAGAGAATGCACGTAATGTGCTTCAAAATTACTCTGATACATTTTTTTAAATAATCAGATATGTACTAAGTATTTGTTCTGTTTTCATCAAATTCGAGAAAAAGAGAAACTTCAGCGTCTGAATACAGTATTGTGTTAATGTAAAGTTTGATAATGACATAGCAAAGATAACAACATACATTTAAACTAGACTGCTAAATGGATGGATGCAAGAGAGAATAATCTGTATGTGCAGCACTTACACTACATACATAAAACACACCTGTGTGTGTGTTCAAGACTATACGGTTGTCCCTGAAATTGTCTCCTGTGTGTTGCCCTTTGACCCCCAGCCACAGTGTGAGCAGATGGCTGTAGATCAAGGTGACCTTAGCTCTCTTCACTCTTCTGCTCATATCTTTCTCACAGTCTCCTTCCTCCTCTTTAACTTTTATTTAAATAAAAAATGTTCTTCAGCAGTATGGTGGAGAGACTACGAGAGAGAAAGAGAGAGAGAGAGAGAGAGAAGATTGTTATATTTTTACGAAATGGAAGAAGAAGAGGGGGAAGGTGTACCACCATCTGCCCTTGCAAGAGACACATGTGGTTAACATTTATTGGTGGTGTATGTGTGGCCGTGGCCTTGGACATTGTTCCGCACCTGTGTGGCTTATGGACATTTTTAAGACTTTGGCTTGTCACATCACTGGTTGGTAGTTTCCAAGTTCCTGTTTGTTATTTTGTTTTTTCCCTAACCCCGTCAGTCAGTAAAACATAACCACACATGGTGGTGGGGACAACACGTTCAGTCACTTTGAACCTCTGAAACTTGAATCCTGTGAAGAGACGACTGTATGAATGTGGCTTTAATCGAACAGTTGAAAGGGATATTACTGATATTCTGGACAGAAGTCTCAATTTATTACCAGTTTAACAGTGAACCAGTGAGTGAGTGATGGAGATGTTATTCATTTGTCTCTCTCTTTCCACACACATGTGGATCTAATCTAGTTCATTTCTCCTTTGAGATTCATGAAAATTAAATAATTCTTTCATTGCTCAACAGACACTCTCCATTGTTATCTGTAATGTTCCACTTATCAACAACTTTATCTTCTTGATGGAGAAAAAAAATAATCTAATTTAATATCATTATGAAATAGTTATCTTTTACCACTGGAGGGAAACATGAAACAATAATCTGATCTAATATTCCTCTGAGTCTTATCACGATAAAATAATTTTATTCAAAGCATGACTCAGCACCCCCCCCCCCCCCACCCCCCTTGCTTCAGTCCGTGTTCATTTGTTTCACATTATGTCAATTGTCAGCGAGTTACAGCAGCGCCGCAGGAAGGATAGATGGAGGGGAGAAGAAGAAGAAGGGAACAATGAGACGAGGAGAGAAATAATGGTGTGATGATTAGATTAAGTGAGAAAGAGAGAGTTGGCACAGCGAGTGCGCTGAGGTCAGCATTCCTGACAATTACAGAAATGGGGAAGATGTCAAGAAAGACCAGCAAAAGAAGTGTGTGTGTGTTGTGTGTGACTTTCTTCTCCTCTTAGCTTTGTTCATTTTCCCTCATCTTTACTCACACTGTTCTCTCTTTATGTAACTTTCCTCCTTGCAAGACTTCTCTTCCGTGTCTTTTCTAAGTCATGGCTTTAGGGGTTTGTGTTTTGGGTTCAGTGGCATTAAACATGGATAGATCACAGAGGAGAGAATAGAGAAAGACAGTAGGAGAGCGTGTAAAGGCCCGATGCCACCAAAACATGACAAAATGCAATTGTGGAGTTTGCTGAAAGGGTCAGTCCTCTCTTGTGTTTTCTGTAGAAAATAATTGGCTTCTGGTCTCCAGTTGGAGGCGTGGGTTCAAATCCCACTTCTGACAGATCATTTTACCGGCAGGTTTCATCCCTCAGTCCAAACAACTGTCACCCAAGATGGGGCTCTAACTCGCAACCTTTTCTTTTGTGAGACTCTTAATCTCAGGGTCGTGGGTTCGAGCCCCACGTTGGGCTGTGATGTTTTAGACTAGGACTTATCCTCAGATGAAGTTGTTGTCGATTACCCCAACAAAACAACTATACATGGAACTGTTACAGACTTTGCAAGAGTAGATAGATTGAATCTCTCAAAAGTGTCTTGCACCTGTGTGTTTCCTGACGCACTCTTGAGTCCAGTTGGAAGCGGTTATGCACTATACAACTTTTGGCCAGAAGTCCAATGGCACTTTGTACACCTTTTAGAACAGTAGTCCTCCGTACAAACAAGAATAGTTTGTCAGCTGTCAGGATGTCCGAGTGGTCTAAGGCGCCAGACTCAAGGGTTGACTCCTTCCTCAGCAAAGAGGCTTCTGGTCTCCAATTGGAGGCGTGGGTTCAAATCCCACTTCTGACAGATCATTTTACCTGCAGGTTTCATCCCTCAGTCCAAACAACTGTCACCCAAGATGGGGCTCTGACTCGCAACCTTTTCTTTTGTTGTGTGAGGCCCAGCTAGCTCAGACGGCAGAGCATGAAATTCTTAATCTCAGGGTCGTGGGTTCGAGCCCCACGTTGTGCTGTGATGTTTTAGACTAGGACTTATCCTCAGATGAAGTTGTTGTCGATTACCCCAACAAAACAACTATACATGGAACTGTTACAGACTTTGCAAGAGTAGATAGATTGAATCGCTCAAAAGTGTCTTGCACCTGTGTGTTTCCTGACGCACTCTTGAGTCCAGTTGGAAGCGGTTATGCACTATACAACTTTTGGCCAGAAGTCCAATGGCACTTTGTACACCTTTTAGAACAGTAGTCCTCCGTACAAACAAGAATAGTTTTTCTGCTGTCAGGATGGCCGAGTGGTCTAAGGCGCCAGACTCAAGGGTTGACTCCTTCCTCAGCAAAGAGGCTTCTGGTCTCCAATTGGAGGCGTGGGTTCAAATCCCACTTCTGACAGATCATTTTACCTGCAGGTTTCATCCCTCAGTCCAAACAACTGTCACCCAAGATGGGGCTCTGACTCGCAACCTTTTCTTTTGTTGTGCGAGGCCCGGCTAGCTCAGACGGCAGAGCATGAGACTCTTAATCTCAGGGTCGTGGGTTCGAGCCCCACGTTGGGCTGTGATGTTTTAGACTAGGACTTATCCTCAGATGAAGTTGTTGTCGATTACCCCAACAAAACAACTATACATGGAACTGTTACAGACTTTGCAAGAGTAGATCGATTGAATCTCTCAAAAGTGTCTTGCACCTGTGTGTTTCCTGACGCACTCTTGAGTCCAGTTGGAAGCGGTTATGCACTATACAACTTTTGGCCAGAAGTCCAATGGCACTTTGTACACCTTTTAGAACAATAGTCCTCCGTACAAACAAGAATAGTTTGTCAGCTGTCAGGATGGCCGAGTGGTCTAAGGCGCCAGACTCAAGGGTTGACTCCTTCCTCAGCAAAGAGGCTTCTGGTCTCCAATTGGAGGCGTGGGTTCAAATCCTGCTTCTGACAGATCATTTTACCTGCAGGTTTCATCCCTCAGTCCAAACAACTGTCACCCAAGATGGGGCTCTAACTCGCAACCTTTTCTTTTGTTGTGCGAGGCCCGGCTAGCTCAGACGGCAGAGCATGAGACTCTTAATCTCAGGGTCGTGGGTTCGAGCCCCACGTTGGGCTGTGATGTTTTAGACTAGGACTTATCCTCAGATGAAGTTGTTGTCGATTACCCCAACAAAACAACTATACATGGAACTGTTACAGACTTTGCAAGAGTAGATAGATTGAATCTCTCAAAAGTGTCTTGCACCTGTGTGTTTCCTGACGCACTCTTGAGTCCAGTTGGAAGCGGTTATGCACTATACAACTTTTGGCCAGAAGTCCAATGGCACTTTGTACAGCTTTTAGAACAATAGTCCTCCGTACAAACAAGAATAGTTTGTCAGCTGTCAGGATGGCCGAGTGGTCTATGGCGCCAGACTCAAGGGTTGACTCCTTCCTCAGCAAAGAGGCTTCTGGTCTCCAATTGGAGGCGTGGGTTCAAATCTCACTTCTGACAGATCATTTTACCTGCAGGTTTCATCCCTCAGTCCAAACAACTGTCACCCAAGATGGGGCTCTGACTCGCAACCTTTTCTTTTGTTGTGCGAGGCCCGGCTAGCTCAGACGGCAGAGCATGAGACTCTTAATCTCAGGGTCGTGGGTTCGAGCCCCACGTTGGGCTGTGATGTTTTAGACTAGGACTTATCCTCAGATTAAGTTGTTGTCGATTACCCCAACAAAACAACTATACATGGAACTGTTACAGACTTTGCAAGAGTAGATAGACTGAATCTCTCAAAAGTGTCTTGCACCTGTTTGTTTCCTGACGCACTCTTGAGTCCAGTTGGAAGCGGTTATGCACTATACAACTTTTGGCCAGAAGTCCAATGGCACTTTGTACACCTTTTAGAACAATAGTCCTCCGTACAAACAAGAATAGTTTGTCAGCTGTCAGGATGGCCGAGTGGTCTAAGGCGCCAGACTCAAGGGTTGACTCCTTCCTCCGCAAAGAGGCTTCTGGTCTCCAATTGGAGGCGTGGGTTCAAATCCCACTTCTGACAGATCATTTTACCTGCAGGTTTCATCCCTCAGTCCAAACAACTGTCACCCAAGATGGGGCTCTGACTCGCAACCTTTTCTTTTGTTGTGCGAGGCCCGGCTAGCTCAGACGGCAGAGCATGAGACTCTTAATCTCAGGGTCGTGGGTTCGAGCCCCACGTTGGGCTGTGATGTTTTAGACTAGGACTTATCCTCAGATGAAGTTGTTGTCGATTACCCCAACAAAACAACTATACATGGAACTGTTACAGACTTTGCAAGAGTAGATAGATTGAATCTCTCAAAAGTGTCTTGCACCTGTTGGTTTCCTGACGCACTCTTGAGTCCAGTTGGAAGCGGTTATGCACTATACAACTTTTGGCCAGAAGTCCAATGGCACTTTGTACACCTTTTAGAACAGTAGTCCTCCGTACAAACAAGAATAGTTTGTCAGCTGTCAGGATGGCCGAGTGGTCTAAGGCGCCAGACTCAAGGGTTGACTCCTTCCTCCGCAAAGAGGCTTCTGGTCTCCAATTGGAGGCGTGTGTTCAAATCCCACTTCTGACAGATCATTTTACCTGCAGGTTTCATCCCTCAGTCCAAACAACTGTCACCCAAGATGGGGCTCTGACTCGCAACCTTTTCTTTTGTTGTGCGAGGCCCGGCTAGCTCAGACGGCAGAGCATGAGACTCTTAATCTCAGGGTCGTGGGTTCGAGCCCCACGTTGGGCTGTGATGTTTTAGACTAGGACTTATCCTCAGATGAAGTTGTTGTCGATTACCCCAACAAAACAACTATACATGGAACTGTTACAGACTTTGCAAGAGTAGATGGATTGAATCTCTCAAAAGTGTCTTGCACCTGTGTGTTTCCTGACGCACTCTTGAGTCCAGTTGGAAGCGGTTATGCACTATACAACTTTTGGCCAGAAGTCCAATGGCACTTTGTACAGCTTTTAGAACAGTAGTCCTCCGTACAAACAAGAATAGTTTGTCAGCTGTCAGGATGGCCGAGTGGTCTAAGGCGCCAGACTCAAGGGTTGACTCCTTCCTCAGCAAAGAGGCTTCTGGTCTCCAATTGGAGGCGTGTGTTCAAATCCCACTTCTGACAGATCATTTTACCTGCAGGTTTCATCCCTCAGTCCAAACAACTGTCACCCAAGATGGAGCTCTGACTCGCAACCTTTTCTTTTGTTGTGCGAGGCCCGGCTAGCTCAGACGGCAGAGCATGAGACTCTTAATCTCAGGGTCGTGGGTTCGAGCCCCACGTTGGGCTGTGAAGTTTTAGACTAGGACTTATCCTCAGATGAAGTTGTTGTCGATTACCCCAACAAAACAACTATACATGGAACTGTTACAGACTTTGCAAGAGTAGATGGATTGAATCTCTCAAAAGTGTCTTGCACCTGTGTGTTTCCTGACGCACTCTTGAGTCCAGTTGGAAGCGGTTATGCACTATACAACTTTTGGCCAGAAGTCCAATGGCACTTTGTACAGCTTTTAGAACAGTAGTCCTCCGTACAAACAAGAATAGTTTGTCAGCTGTCAGGATGGCCGAGTGGTCTAAGGCGCCAGACTCAAGGGTTGACTCCTTCCTCAGCAAAGAGGCTTCTGGTCTCCAATTGGAGGCGTGTGTTCAAATCCCACTTCTGACAGATCATTTTACCTGCAGGTTTCATCCCTCAGTCCAAACAACTGTCACCCAAGATGGAGCTCTGACTCGCAACCTTTTCTTTTGTTGTGCGAGGCCCGGCTAGCTCAGACGGCAGAGCATGAGACTCTTAATCTCAGGGTCGTGGGTTCGAGCCCCACGTTGGGCTGTGAAGTTTTAGACTAGGACTTATCCTCAGATGAAGTTGTTGTCGATTACCCCAACAAAACAACTATACATGGAACTGTTACAGACTTTGCAAGAGTAGATAGATTGAATCTCTCAAAAGTGTCTTGCACCTGTGTGTTTCCTGACGCACTCTTGAGTCCAGTTGGAAGCGGTTATGCACTATACAACTTTTGGCCAGAAGTCCAATGGCACTTTGTACAGCTTTTAGAACAGTAGTCCTCCGTACAAACAAGAATAGTTTGTCAGCTGTCAGGATGGCCGAGTGGTCAAAGGCGCCAGACTCAAGGGTTGACTCCTTCCTCAGCAAAGAGGCTTCTGGTCTCCAATTGGAGGCGTGGGTTCAAATCCCACTTCTGACAGATCATTTTACCTGCAGGTTTCATCCCTCAGTCCAAACAACTGTCACCCAAGATGGGGCTCTAACTCGCAACCTTTTCTTTTGTTGTGCGAGGCCCGGCTAGCTCAGACGGCAGAGCATGAGACTCTTAATCTCAGGGTCGTGGTTTCGAGCCCCACGTTGGGCTGTGATGTTTTAGACTAGGACTTATCCTCAGATGAAGTTGTTGTCGATTACCCCAACAAAACAACTATACATGGAACTGTTACAGACTTTGCAAGAGTAGATAGATTGAATCTCTCAAAAGTGTCTTGCACCTGTGTGTTTCCTGACGCACTCTTGAGTCCAGTTGGAAGCGGTTATGCACTATACAACTTTTGGCCAGAAGTCCAATGGCACTTTGTACACCTTTTAGAACAGTAGTCCTCCGTACAAACAAGAATAGTTTGTCAGCTGTCAGGATGGCCGAGTGGTCAAAGGCGCCAGACTCAAGGGTTGACTCCTTCCTCAGCAAAGAGGCTTCTGGTCTCCAATTGGAGGCGTGGGTTCAAATCCCACTTCTGACAGATCATTTTACCTGCAGGTTTCATCCCTCAGTCCAAACAACTGTCACCCAAGATGGGGCTCTGACTCGCAACCTTTTCTTTTGTTGTGCGAGGCCCGGCTAGCTCAGACGGCAGAGCATGAGACTCTTAATCTCAGGGTCGTGGGTTCGAGCCCCACGTTGGGCTGTGATGTTTTAGACTAGGATTTATCCTCAGATGAAGTTGTTGTCGATTACCCCAACAAAACAACTATACATGGAACTGTTACAGACTTTGCAAGAGTAGATAGATTGAATCTCTCAAAAGTGTCTTGCACCTGTGTGTTTCCTGACGCACTCTTGAGTCCAGTTGGAAGCGGTTATGCACTATACAACTTTTGGCCAGAAGTCCAATGGCACTTTGTACAGCCTTTTAGAACAATAGTCCTCCGTACAAACAAGAATAGTTTGTCAGCTGTCAGGATGGCCGAGTGGTCTAAGGCGCCAGACTCAAGGGTTGACTCCTTCCTCAGCAAAGAGGCTTCTGGTCTCCAATTGGAGGCGTGGGTTCAAATCCCACTTCTGACAGATCATTTTACCTGCAGGTTTCATCCCTCAGTCCAAACAACTGTCACCCAAGATGGGGCTCTAACTCGCAACCTTTTCTTTTGTTGTGCGAGGCCCGGCTAGCTCAGACGGCAGAGCATGAGACTCTTAATCTCAGGGTCGTGGGTTCGAGCCCCACGTTGGGCTGTGATGTTTTAGACTAGGACTTATCCTCAGATGAAGTTGTTGTTGATTACCCCAACAAAACAACTATACATGGAACTGTTACAGACTTTGCAAGAGTAGATAGATTGAATCTCTCAGAAGTGTCTTGCACCTGTGTGTTTCCTGACGCACTCTTGAGTCCAGTTGGAAGCGGTTATGCACTATACAACTTTTGGCCAGAAGTCCAATGGCACTTTGTACACCTTTTAGAACAATAGTCCTCCGTACAAACAAGAATAGTTTGTCAGCTGTCAGGATGGCCGAGTGGTCTAAGGCGCCAGACTCAAGGGTTGACTCCTTCCTCAGCAAAGAGGCTTCTGGTCTCCAATTGGAGGCGTGGGTTCAAATCCCACTTCTGACAGATCATTTTACCTGCAGGTTTCATCCCTCAGTCCAAACAACTGTCACCCAAGATGGGGCTCTGAACTCGCAACCTTTTCTTTTGTTGTGCGAGGCCCGGCTAGCTCAGACGGCAGAGCATGAGACTCTTAATCTCAGGGTCGTGGGTTCGAGCCCCACGTTGGGCTGTGATGTTTTAGACTAGGACTTATCCTCAGATGAAGTTGTTGTCGATTACCCCAACAAAACAACTATACATGGAACTGTTACAGACTTTGCAAGAGTAGATAGATTGAATCTCTCAAAAGTGTCTTGCACCTGTGTGTTTCCTGACGCACTCTTGAGTCCAGTTGGAAGCGGTTATGCACTATACAACTTTTGGCCAGAAGTCCAATGGCACTTTGTACACCTTTTAGAACAATAGTCCTCCGTACAAACAAGAATAGTTTGTCAGCTGTCAGGATGGCCGAGTGGTCTAAGGCGCCAGACTCAAGGGTTGACTCCTTCCTCAGCAAAGAGGCTTCTGGTCTCCAATTGGAGGCGTGGGTTCAAATCCCACTTCTGACAGATCATTTTACCTGCAGGTTTCATCCCTCAGTCCAAACAACTGTCACCCAAGATGGGGCTCTGAACTCGCAACCTTTTCTTTTGTTGTGCGAGGCCCGGCTAGCTCAGACGGCAGAGCATGAGACTCTTAATCTCAGGGTCGTGGTTTCGAGCCCCACGTTGGGCTGTGATGTTTTAGACTAGGACTTATCCTCAGATGAAGTTGTTGTCGATTACCCCAACAAAACAACTATACATGGAACTGTTACAGACTTTGCAAGAGTAGATAGATTGAATCTCTCAAAAGTGTCTTGCACCTGTGTGTTTCCTGACGCACTCTTGAGTCCAGTTGGAAGCGGTTATGCACTATACAACTTTTGGCCAGAAGTCCAATGGCACTTTGTACAGCCTTTTAGAACAGTAGTCCTCCGTACAAACAAGAATAGTTTGTCAGCTGTCAGGATGGCCGAGTGGTCTAAGGCGCCAGACTCAAGGGTTGACTCCTTCCTCAGCAAAGAGGCTTCTGGTCTCCAATTGGAGGCGTGGGTTCAAATCCCACTTCTGACAGATCATTTTACCTGCAGGTTTCATCCCTCAGTCCAAACAACTGTCACCCAAGATGGGGCTCTGAACTCGCAACCTTTTCTTTTGTTGTGCGAGGCCCGGCTAGCTCAGACGGCAGAGCATGAGACTCTTAATCTCAGGGTCGTGGGTTCGAGCCCCACGTTGGGCTGTGATGTTTTAGACTAGGACTTATCCTCAGATGAAGTTGTTGTCGATTACCCCAACAAAACAACTATACATGGAACTGTTACAGACTTTGCAAGAGTAGATAGATTGAATCTCTCAAAAGTGTCTTGCACCTGTGTGTTTCCTGACGCACTCTTGAGTCCAGTTGGAAGCGGTTATGCACTATACAACTTTTGGCCAGAAGTCCAATGGCACTTTGTACACCTTTTAGAACAGTAGTCCTCCGTACAAACAAGAATAGTTTGTCAGCTGTCAGGATGGCCGAGTGGTCTAAGGCGCCAGACTCAAGGGTTGACTCCTTCCTCAGCAAAGAGGCTTCTGGTCTCCAATTGGAGGCGTGGGTTCAAATCCCACTTCTGACAGATCATTTTACCTGCAGGTTTCATCCCTCAGTCCAAACAACTGTCACCCAAGATGGGGCTCTAACTCGCAACCTTTTCTTTTGTTGTGCGAGGCCCGGCTAGCTCAGACGGCAGAGCATGAGACTCTTAATCTCAGGGTCGTGGGTTCGAGCCCCACGTTGGGCTGTGATGTTTTAGACTAGGATTTATCCTCAGATGAAGTTGTTGTCGATTACCCCAACAAAACAACTATACATGGAACTGTTACAGACTTTGCAAGAGTAGATAGATTGAATCTCTCAAAAGTGTCTTGCACCTGTGTGTTTCCTGACGCACTCTTGAGTCCAGTTGGAAGCGGTTATGCACTATACAACTTTTGGCCAGAAGTCCAATGGCACTTTGTACAGCTTTTAGAACAGTAGTCCTCCGTACAAACAAGAATAGTTTGTCAGCTGTCAGGATGGCCGAGTGGTCAAAGGCGCCAGACTCAAGGGTTGACTCCTTCCTCAGCAAAGAGGCTTCTGGTCTCCAATTGGAGGCGTGGGTTCAAATCCCACTTCTGACAGATCATTTTACCTGCAGGTTTCATCCCTCAGTCCAAACAACTGTCACCCAAGATGGAGCTCTGACTCGCAACCTTTTCTTTTGTTGTGCGAGGCCCGGCTAGCTCAGACGGCAGAGCATGAGACTCTTAATCTCAGGGTCGTGGGTTCGAGCCCCACGTTGGGCTGTGATGTTTTAGACTAGGACTTATCCTCAGATGAAGTTGTTGTCGATTACCCCAACAAAACAACTATACATGGAACTGTTACAGACTTTGCAAGAGTAGATAGATTGAATCTCTCAAAAGTGTCTTGCACCTGTGTGTTTCCTGACGCACTCTTGAGTCCAGTTGGAAGCGGTTATGCACTATACAACTTTTGGCCAGAAGTCCAATGGCACTTTGTACAGCTTTTAGAACAGTAGTCCTCCGTACAAACAAGAATAGTTTGTCAGCTGTCAGGATGGCCGAGTGGTCAAAGGCGCCAGACTCAAGGGTTGACTCCTTCCTCAGCAAAGAGGCTTCTGGTCTCCAATTGGAGGCGTGGGTTCAAATCCCACTTCTGACAGATCATTTTACCTGCAGGTTTCATCCCTCAGTCCAAACAACTGTCACCCAAGATGGAGCTCTGACTCGCAACCTTTTCTTTTGTTGTGCGAGGCCCGGCTAGCTCAGACGGCAGAGCATGAGACTCTTAATCTCAGGGTCGTGGGTTCGAGCCCCACGTTGGGCTGTGAAGTTTTAGACTAGGACTTATCCTCAGATGAAGTTGTTGTCGATTACCCCAACAAAACAACTATACATGGAACTGTTACAGACTTTGCAAGAGTAGATAGATTGAATCTCTCAAAAGTGTCTTGCACCTGTGTGTTTCCTGACGCACTCTTGAGTCCAGTTGGAAGCGGTTATGCACTATACAACTTTTGGCCAGAAGTCCAATGGCACTTTGTACAGCTTTTAGAACAATAGTCCTCCGTACAAACAAGAATAGTTTGTCAGCTGTCAGGATGGCCGAGTGGTCTAAGGCGCCAGACTCAAGGGTTGACTCCTTCCTCAGCAAAGAGGCTTCTGGTCTCCAATTGGAGGCGTGGGTTCAAATCCCACTTCTGACAGATCATTTTACCTGCAGGTTTCATCCCTCAGTCCAAACAACTGTCACCCAAGATGGGGCTCTAACTCGCAACCTTTTCTTTTGTTGTGCGAGGCCCGGCTAGCTCAGACGGCAGAGCATGAGACTCTTAATCTCAGGGTCGTGGGTTCGAGCCCCACGTTGGGCTGTGATGTTTTAGACTAGGACTTATCCTCAGATGAAGTTGTTGTCGATTACCCCAACAAAACAACTATACATGGAACTGTTACAGACTTTGCAAGAGTAGATAGATTGAATCTCTCAAAAGTGTCTTGCACCTGTGTGTTTCCTGACGCACTCTTGAGTCCAGTTGGAAGCGGTTATGCACTATACAACTTTTGGCCAGAAGTCCAATGGCACTTTGTACAGCTTTTAGAACAGTAGTCCTCCGTACAAACAAGAATAGTTTGTCAGCTGTCAGGATGGCCGAGTGGTCTAAGGCGCCAGACTCAAGGGTTGACTCCTTCCTCAGCAAAGAGGCTTCTGGTCTCCAATTGGAGGCGTGGGTTCAAATCCCACTTCTGACAGATCATTTTACCTGCAGGTTTCATCCCTCAGTCCAAACAACTGTCACCCAAGATGGGGCTCTGACTCGCAACCTTTTCTTTTGTTGTGCGAGGCCCGGCTAGCTCAGACGGCAGAGCATGAGACTCTTAATCTCAGGGTCGTGGTTTCGAGCCCCACGTTGGGCTGTGATGTTTTAGACTAGGACTTATCCTCAGATGAAGTTGTTGTCGATTACCCCAACAAAACAACTATACATGGAACTGTTACAGACTTTGCAAGAGTAGATAGATTGAATCTCTCAAAAGTGTCTTGCACCTGTGTGTTTCCTGACGCACTCTTGAGTCCAGTTGGAAGCGGTTATGCACTATACAACTTTTGGCCAGAAGTCCAATGGCACTTTGTACAGCTTTTAGAACAGTAGTCCTCCGTACAAACAAGAATAGTTTGTCAGCTGTCAGGATGGCCGAGTGGTCAAAGGCGCCAGACTCAAGGGTTGACTCCTTCCTCAGCAAAGAGGCTTCTGGTCTCCAATTGGAGGCGTGGGTTCAAATCCCACTTCTGACAGATCATTTTACCTGCAGGTTTCATCCCTCAGTCCAAACAACTGTCACCCAAGATGGGGCTCTGACTCGCAACCTTTTCTTTTGTTGTGCGAGGCCCGGCTAGCTCAGACGGCAGAGCATGAGACTCTTAATCTCAGGGTCGTGGGTTCGAGCCCCACGTTGGGCTGTGATGTTTTAGACTAGGACTTATCCTCAGATGAAGTTGTTGTCGATTACCCCAACAAAACAACTATACATGGAACTGTTACAGACTTTGCAAGAGTAGATAGATTGAATCTCTCAAAAGTGTCTTGCACCTGTGTGTTTCCTGACGCACTCTTGAGTCCAGTTGGAAGCGGTTATGCACTATACAACTTTTGGCCAGAAGTCCAATGGCACTTTGTACACCTTTTAGAACAGTAGTCCTCCGTACAAACAAGAATAGTTTGTCAGCTGTCAGGATGGCCGAGTGGTCAAAGGCGCCAGACTCAAGGGTTGACTCCTTCCTCAGCAAAGAGGCTTCTGGTCTCCAATTGGAGGCGTGGGTTCAAATCCCACTTCTGACAGATCATTTTACCTGCAGGTTTCATCCCTCAGTCCAAACAACTGTCACCCAAGATGGGGCTCTAACTCGCAACCTTTTCTTTTGTTGTGCGAGGCCCGGCTAGCTCAGACGGCAGAGCATGAGACTCTTAATCTCAGGGTCGTGGGTTCGAGCCCCACGTTGGGCTGTGATGTTTTAGACTAGGATTTATCCTCAGATGAAGTTGTTGTCGATTACCCCAACAAAACAACTATACATGGAACTGTTACAGACTTTGCAAGAGTAGATAGATTGAATCTCTCAAAAGTGTCTTGCACCTGTGTGTTTCCTGACGCACTCTTGAGTCCAGTTGGAAGCGGTTATGCACTATACAACTTTTGGCCAGAAGTCCAATGGCACTTTGTACAGCTTTTAGAACAGTAGTCCTCCGTACAAACAAGAATAGTTTGTCAGCTGTCAGGATGGCCGAGTGGTCAAAGGCGCCAGACTCAAGGGTTGACTCCTTCCTCAGCAAAGAGGCTTCTGGTCTCCAATTGGAGGCGTGGGTTCAAATCCCACTTCTGACAGATCATTTTACCTGCAGGTTTCATCCCTCAGTCCAAACAACTGTCACCCAAGATGGGGCTCTGACTCGCAACCTTTTCTTTTGTTGTGCGAGGCCCGGCTAGCTCAGACGGCAGAGCATGAGACTCTTAATCTCAGGGTCGTGGGTTCGAGCCCCACGTTGGGCTGTGATGTTTTAGACTAGGACTTATCCTCAGATGAAGTTGTTGTCGATTACCCCAACAAAACAACTATACATGGAACTGTTACAGACTTTGCAAGAGTAGATAGATTGAATCTCTCAAAAGTGTCTTGCACCTGTGTGTTTCCTGACGCACTCTTGAGTCCAGTTGGAAGCGGTTATGCACTATACAACTTTTGGCCAGAAGTCCAATGGCACTTTGTACAGCTTTTAGAACAGTAGTCCTCCGTACAAACAAGAATAGTTTGTCAGCTGTCAGGATGGCCGAGTGGTCAAAGGCGCCAGACTCAAGGGTTGACTCCTTCCTCAGCAAAGAGGCTTCTGGTCTCCAATTGGAGGCGTGGGTTCAAATCCCACTTCTGACAGATCATTTTACCTGCAGGTTTCATCCCTCAGTCCAAACAACTGTCACCCAAGATGGAGCTCTGACTCGCAACCTTTTCTTTTGTTGTGCGAGGCCCGGCTAGCTCAGACGGCAGAGCATGAGACTCTTAATCTCAGGGTCGTGGGTTCGAGCCCCACGTTGGGCTGTGAAGTTTTAGACTAGGACTTATCCTCAGATGAAGTTGTTGTCGATTACCCCAACAAAACAACTATACATGGAACTGTTACAGACTTTGCAAGAGTAGATAGATTGAATCTCTCAAAAGTGTCTTGCACCTGTGTGTTTCCTGACGCACTCTTGAGTCCAGTTGGAAGCGGTTATGCACTATACAACTTTTGGCCAGAAGTCCAATGGCACTTTGTACAGCTTTTAGAACAGTAGTCCTCCGTACAAACAAGAATAGTTTGTCAGCTGTCAGGATGGCCGAGTGGTCTAAGGCGCCAGACTCAAGGGTTGACTCCTTCCTCAGCAAAGAGGCTTCTGGTCTCCAATTGGAGGCGTGGGTTCAAATCCCACTTCTGACAGATCATTTTACCTGCAGGTTTCATCCCTCAGTCCAAACAACTGTCACCCAAGATGGGGCTCTGACTCGCAACCTTTTCTTTTGTTGTGCGAGGCCCGGCTAGCTCAGACGGCAGAGCATGAGACTCTTAATCTCAGGGTCGTGGGTTCGAGCCCCACGTTGGGCTGTGAAGTTTTAGACTAGGACTTATCCTCAGATGAAGTTGTTGTCGATTACCCCAACAAAACAACTATACATGGAACTGTTACAGACTTTGCAAGAGTAGATAGATTGAATCTCTCAAAAGTGTCTTGCACCTGTGTGTTTCCTGACGCACTCTTGAGTCCAGTTGGAAGCGGTTATGCACTATACAACTTTTGGCCAGAAGTCCAATGGCACTTTGTACAGCCTTTTAGAACAGTAGTCCTCCGTACAAACAAGAATAGTTTGTCAGCTGTCAGGATGGCCGAGTGGTCAAAGGCGCCAGACTCAAGGGTTGACTCCTTCCTCAGCAAAGAGGCTTCTGGTCTCCAATTGGAGGCGTGGGTTCAAATCCCACTTCTGACAGATCATTTTACCTGCAGGTTTCATCCCTCAGTCCAAACAACTGTCACCCAAGATGGGGCTCTAACTCGCAACCTTTTCTTTTGTTGTGCGAGGCCCGGCTAGCTCAGACGGCAGAGCATGAGACTCTTAATCTCAGGGTCGTGGGTTCGAGCCCCACGTTGGGCTGTGATGTTTTAGACTAGGACTTATCCTCAGATGAAGTTGTTGTCGATTACCCCAACAAAACAACTATACATGGAACTGTTACAGACTTTGCAAGAGTAGATAGATTGAATCTCTCAAAAGTGTCTTGCACCTGTGTGTTTCCTGACGCACTCTTGAGTCCAGTTGGAAGCGGTTATGCACTATACAACTTTTGGCCAGAAGTCCAATGGCACTTTGTACACCTTTTAGAACAGTAGTCCTCCGTACAAACAAGAATAGTTTGTCAGCTGTCAGGATGGCCGAGTGGTCTAAGGCGCCAGACTCAAGGGTTGACTCCTTCCTCAGCAAAGAGGCTTCTGGTCTCCAATTGGAGGCGTGGGTTCAAATCCCACTTCTGACAGATCATTTTACCTGCAGGTTTCATCCCTCAGTCCAAACAACTGTCACCCAAGATGGGGCTCTGACTCGCAACCTTTTCTTTTGTTGTGCGAGGCCCGGCTAGCTCAGACGGCAGAGCATGAGACTCTTAATCTCAGGGTCGTGGGTTCGAGCCCCACGTTGGGCTGTGATGTTTTAGACTAGGACTTATCCTCAGATGAAGTTGTTGTCGATTACCCCAACAAAACAACTATACATGGAACTGTTACAGACTTTGCAAGAGTAGATAGATTGAATCTCTCAAAAGTGTCTTGCACCTGTGTGTTTCCTGACGCACTCTTGAGTCCAGTTGGAAGCGGTTATGCACTATACAACTTTTGGCCAGAAGTCCAATGGCACTTTGTACAGCTTTTAGAACAGTAGTCCTCCGTACAAACAAGAATAGTTTGTCAGCTGTCAGGATGGCCGAGTGGTCAAAGGCGCCAGACTCAAGGGTTGACTCCTTCCTCAGCAAAGAGGCTTCTGGTCTCCAATTGGAGGCGTGGGTTCAAATCCCACTTCTGACAGATCATTTTACCTGCAGGTTTCATCCCTCAGTCCAAACAACTGTCACCCAAGATGGGGCTCTGACTCGCAACCTTTTCTTTTGTTGTGCGAGGCCCGGCTAGCTCAGACGGCAGAGCATGAGACTCTTAATCTCAGGGTCGTGGGTTCGAGCCCCACGTTGGGCTGTGATGTTTTAGACTAGGACTTATCCTCAGATGAAGTTGTTGTCGATTACCCCAACAAAACAACTATACATGGAACTGTTACAGACTTTGCAAGAGTAGATAGATTGAATCTCTCAAAAGTGTCTTGCACCTGTGTGTTTCCTGACGCACTCTTGAGTCCAGTTGGAAGCGGTTATGCACTATACAACTTTTGGCCAGAAGTCCAATGGCACTTTGTACAGCTTTTAGAACAGTAGTCCTCCGTACAAACAAGAATAGTTTGTCAGCTGTCAGGATGGCCGAGTGGTCAAAGGCGCCAGACTCAAGGGTTGACTCCTTCCTCAGCAAAGAGGCTTCTGGTCTCCAATTGGAGGCGTGGGTTCAAATCCCACTTCTGACAGATCATTTTACCTGCAGGTTTCATCCCTCAGTCCAAACAACTGTCACCCAAGATGGGGCTCTGACTCGCAACCTTTTCTTTTGTTGTGCGAGGCCCGGCTAGCTCAGACGGCAGAGCATGAGACTCTTAATCTCAGGGTCGTGGGTTCGAGCCCCACGTTGGGCTGTGATGTTTTAGACTAGGACTTATCCTCAGATGAAGTTGTTGTCGATTACCCCAACAAAACAACTATACATGGAACTGTTACAGACTTTGCAAGAGTAGATAGATTGAATCTCTCAAAAGTGTCTTGCACCTGTGTGTTTCCTGACGCACTCTTGAGTCCAGTTGGAAGCGGTTATGCACTATACAACTTTTGGCCAGAAGTCCAATGGCACTTTGTACAGCTTTTAGAACAGTAGTCCTCCGTACAAACAAGAATAGTTTGTCAGCTGTCAGGATGGCCGAGTGGTCTAAGGCGCCAGACTCAAGGGTTGACTCCTTCCTCAGCAAAGAGGCTTCTGGTCTCCAATTGGAGGCGTGTGTTCAAATCCCACTTCTGACAGATCATTTTACCTGCAGGTTTCATCCCTCAGTCCAAACAACTGTCACCCAAGATGGGGCTCTGACTCGCAACCTTTTCTTTTGTTGTGCGAGGCCCGGCTAGCTCAGACGGCAGAGCATGAGACTCTTAATCTCAGGGTCGTGGGTTCGAGCCCCACGTTGGGCTGTGAATGTTTTAGACTAGGACTTATCCTCAGATGAAGTTGTTGTCGATTACCCCAACAAAACAACTATACATGGAACTGTTACAGACTTTGCAAGAGTAGATAGATTGAATCTCTCAAAAGTGTCTTGCACCTGTGTGTTTCCTGACGCACTCTTGAGTCCAGTTGGAAGCGGTTATGCACTATACAACTTTTGGCCAGAAGTCCAATGGCACTTTGTACAGCTTTTAGAACAGTAGTCCTCCGTACAAACAAGAATAGTTTGTCAGCTGTCAGGATGGCCGAGTGGTCTAAAGGCGCCAGACTCAAGGGTTGACTCCTTCCTCAGCAAAGAGGCTTCTGGTCTCCAATTGGAGGCGTGGGTTCAAATCCCACTTCTGACAGATCATTTTACCTGCAGGTTTCATCCCTCAGTCCAAACAACTGTCACCCAAGATGGGGCTCTGAACTCGCAACCTTTTCTTTTGTTGTGCGAGGCCCGGCTAGCTCAGACGGCAGAGCATGAGACTCTTAATCTCAGGGTCGTGGGTTCGAGCCCCACGTTGGGCTGTGATGTTTTAGACTAGGACTTATCCTCAGATGAAGTTGTTGTCGATTACCCCAACAAAACAACTATACATGGAACTGTTACAGACTTTGCAAGAGTAGATAGATTGAATCTCTCAAAAGTGTCTTGCACCTGTGTGTTTCCTGACGCACTCTTGAGTCCAGTTGGAAGCGGTTATGCACTATACAACTTTTGGCCAGAAGTCCAATGGCACTTTGTACAGCTTTTAGAACAGTAGTCCTCCGTACAAACAAGAATAGTTTGTCAGCTGTCAGGATGGCCGAGTGGTCAAAGGCGCCAGACTCAAGGGTTGACTCCTTCCTCAGCAAAGAGGCTTCTGGTCTCCAATTGGAGGCGTGGGTTCAAATCCCACTTCTGACAGATCATTTTACCTGCAGGTTTCATCCCTCAGTCCAAACAACTGTCACCCAAGATGGGGCTCTGACTCGCAACCTTTTCTTTTGTTGTGCGAGGCCCGGCTAGCTCAGACGGCAGAGCATGAGACTCTTAATCTCAGGGTCGTGGTTTCGAGCCCCACGTTGGGCTGTGATGTTTTAGACTAGGACTTATCCTCAGATGAAGTTGTTGTCGATTACCCCAACAAAACAACTATACATGGAACTGTTACAGACTTTGCAAGAGTAGATAGATTGAATCTCTCAAAAGTGTCTTGCACCTGTGTGTTTCCTGACGCACTCTTGAGTCCAGTTGGAAGCGGTTATGCACTATACAACTTTTGGCCAGAAGTCCAATGGCACTTTGTACACCTTTTAGAACAATAGTCCTCCATACAAACAAGAATAGTTTGTCAGCTGTCAGGATGGCCGAGTGGTCTAAGGCGCCAGACTCAAGGGTTGACTCCTTCCTCAGCAAAGAGGCTTCTGGTCTCCAATTGGAGGCGTGGGTTCAAATCCCACTTCTGACAGATCATTTTACCTGCAGGTTTCATCCCTCAGTCCAAACAACTGTCACCCAAGATGGGGCTCTAACTCGCAACCTTTTCTTTTGTTGTGCGAGGCCCGGCTAGCTCAGACGGCAGAGCATGAGACTCTTAATCTCAGGGTCGTGGGTTCGAGCCCCACGTTGGGCTGTGATGTTTTAGACTAGGACTTATCCTCAGATGAAGTTGTTGTCGATTACCCCAACAAAACAACTATACATGGAACTGTTACAGACTTTGCAAGAGTAGATAGATTGAATCTCTCAAAAGTGTCTTGCACCTGTGTGTTTCCTGACGCACTCTTGAGTCCAGTTGGAAGCGGTTATGCACTATACAACTTTTGGCCAGAAGTCCAATGGCACTTTGTACAGCTTTTAGAACAGTAGTCCTCCGTACAAACAAGAATAGTTTGTCAGCTGTCAGGATGGCCGAGTGGTCAAAGGCGCCAGACTCAAGGGTTGACTCCTTCCTCAGCAAAGAGGCTTCTGGTCTCCAATTGGAGGCGTGGGTTCAAATCCCACTTCTGACAGATCATTTTACCTGCAGGTTTCATCCCTCAGTCCAAACAACTGTCACCCAAGATGGGGCTCTGAACTCGCAACCTTTTCTTTTGTTGTGCGAGGCCCGGCTAGCTCAGACGGCAGAGCATGAGACTCTTAATCTCAGGGTCGTGGGTTCGAGCCCCACGTTGGGCTGTGATGTTTTAGACTAGGACTTATCCTCAGATGAAGTTGTTGTCGATTACCCCAACAAAACAACTATACATGGAACTGTTACAGACTTTGCAAGAGTAGATAGATTGAATCTCTCAAAAGTGTCTTGCACCTGTGTGTTTCCTGACGCACTCTTGAGTCCAGTTGGAAGCGGTTATGCACTATACAACTTTTGGCCAGAAGTCCAATGGCACTTTGTACAGCTTTTAGAACAGTAGTCCTCCGTACAAACAAGAATAGTTTGTCAGCTGTCAGGATGGCCGAGTGGTCTAAAGGCGCCAGACTCAAGGGTTGACTCCTTCCTCAGCAAAGAGGCTTCTGGTCTCCAATTGGAGGCGTGGGTTCAAATCCCACTTCTGACAGATCATTTTACCTGCAGGTTTCATCCCTCAGTCCAAACAACTGTCACCCAAGATGGGGCTCTAACTCGCAACCTTTTCTTTTGTTGTGCGAGGCCCGGCTAGCTCAGACGGCAGAGCATGAGACTCTTAATCTCAGGGTCGTGGGTTCGAGCCCCACGTTGGGCTGTGATGTTTTAGACTAGGACTTATCCTCAGATGAAGTTGTTGTCGATTACCCCAACAAAACAACTATACATGGAACTGTTACAGACTTTGCAAGAGTAGATAGATTGAATCTCTCAAAAGTGTCTTGCACCTGTGTGTTTCCTGACGCACTCTTGAGTCCAGTTGGAAGCGGTTATGCACTATACAACTTTTGGCCAGAAGTCCAATGGCACTTTGTACAGCTTTTAGAACAGTAGTCCTCCGTACAAACAAGAATAGTTTGTCAGCTGTCAGGATGGCCGAGTGGTCTAAGGCGCCAGACTCAAGGGTTGACTCCTTCCTCAGCAAAGAGGCTTCTGGTCTCCAATTGGAGGCGTGGGTTCAAATCCCACTTCTGACAGATCATTTTACCTGCAGGTTTCATCCCTCAGTCCAAACAACTGTCACCCAAGATGGAGCTCTGACTCGCAACCTTTTCTTTTGTTGTGCGAGGCCCGGCTAGCTCAGACGGCAGAGCATGAGACTCTTAATCTCAGGGTCGTGGGTTCGAGCCCCACGTTGGGCTGTGATGTTTTAGACTAGGACTTATCCTCAGATGAAGTTGTTGTCGATTACCCCAACAAAACAACTATACATGGAACTGTTACAGACTTTGCAAGAGTAGATAGATTGAATCTCTCAAAAGTGTCTTGCACCTGTGTGTTTCCTGACGCACTCTTGAGTCCAGTTGGAAGCGGTTATGCACTATACAACTTTTGGCCAGAAGTCCAATGGCACTTTGTACAGCTTTTAGAACAATAGTCCTCCGTACAAACAAGAATAGTTTGTCAGCTGTCAGGATGGCCGAGTGGTCTAAGGCGCCAGACTCAAGGGTTGACTCCTTCCTCAGCAAAGAGGCTTCTGGTCTCCAATTGGAGGCGTGGGTTCAAATCCCACTTCTGACAGATCATTTTACCTGCAGGTTTCATCCCTCAGTCCAAACAACTGTCACCCAAGATGGGGCTCTGACTCGCAACCTTTTCTTTTGTTGTGCGAGGCCCGGCTAGCTCAGACGGCAGAGCATGAGACTCTTAATCTCAGGGTCGTGGGTTCGAGCCCCACGTTGGGCTGTGATGTTTTAGACTAGGACTTATCCTCAGATGAAGTTGTTGTCGATTACCCCAACAAAACAACTATACATGGAACTGTTACAGACTTTGCAAGAGTAGATAGATTGAATCTCTCAAAAGTGTCTTGCACCTGTGTGTTTCCTGACGCACTCTTGAGTCCAGTTGGAAGCGGTTATGCACTATACAACTTTTGGCCAGAAGTCCAATGGCACTTTGTACAGCTTTTAGAACAGTAGTCCTCCGTACAAACAAGAATAGTTTGTCAGCTGTCAGGATGGCCGAGTGGTCAAAGGCGCCAGACTCAAGGGTTGACTCCTTCCTCAGCAAAGAGGCTTCTGGTCTCCAATTGGAGGCGTGGGTTCAAATCCCACTTCTGACAGATCATTTTACCTGCAGGTTTCATCCCTCAGTCCAAACAACTGTCACCCAAGATGGGGCTCTAACTCGCAACCTTTTCTTTTGTTGTGCGAGGCCCGGCTAGCTCAGACGGCAGAGCATGAGACTCTTAATCTCAGGGTCGTGGGTTCGAGCCCCACGTTGGGCTGTGATGTTTTAGACTAGGACTTATCCTCAGATGAAGTTGTTGTCGATTACCCCAACAAAACAACTATACATGGAACTGTTACAGACTTTGCAAGAGTAGATAGATTGAATCTCTCAAAAGTGTCTTGCACCTGTGTGTTTCCTGACGCACTCTTGAGTCCAGTTGGAAGCGGTTATGCACTATACAACTTTTGGCCAGAAGTCCAATGGCACTTTGTACAGCTTTTAGAACAGTAGTCCTCCGTACAAACAAGAATAGTTTGTCAGCTGTCAGGATGGCCGAGTGGTCAAAGGCGCCAGACTCAAGGGTTGACTCCTTCCTCAGCAAAGAGGCTTCTGGTCTCCAATTGGAGGCGTGGGTTCAAATCCCACTTCTGACAGATCATTTTACCTGCAGGTTTCATCCCTCAGTCCAAACAACTGTCACCCAAGATGGAGCTCTGACTCGCAACCTTTTCTTTTGTTGTGCGAGGCCCGGCTAGCTCAGACGGCAGAGCATGAGACTCTTAATCTCAGGGTCGTGGGTTCGAGCCCCACGTTGGGCTGTGAAGTTTTAGACTAGGACTTATCCTCAGATGAAGTTGTTGTCGATTACCCCAACAAAACAACTATACATGGAACTGTTACAGACTTTGCAAGAGTAGATAGATTGAATCTCTCAAAAGTGTCTTGCACCTGTGTGTTTCCTGACACACTCTTGAGTCCAGTTGGAAGCGGTTATGCACTATACAACTTTTGGCCAGAAGTCCAATGGCACTTTGTACAGCTTTTAGAACAGTAGTCCTCCGTACAAACAAGAATAGTTTGTCAGCTGTCAGGATGGCCGAGTGGTCAAAGGCGCCAGACTCAAGGGTTGACTCCTTCCTCAGCAAAGAGGCTTCTGGTCTCCAATTGGAGGCGTGGGTTCAAATCCCACTTCTGACAGATCATTTTACCTGCAGGTTTCATCCCTCAGTCCAAACAACTGTCACCCAAGATGGGGCTCTGACTCGCAACCTTTTCTTTTGTTGTGCGAGGCCCGGCTAGCTCAGACGGCAGAGCATGAGACTCTTAATCTCAGGGTCGTGGGTTCGAGCCCCACGTTGGGCTGTGATGTTTTAGACTAGGATTTATCCTCAGATGAAGTTGTTGTCGATTACCCCAACAAAACAACTATACATGGAACTGTTACAGACTTTGCAAGAGTAGATAGATTGAATCTCTCAAAAGTGTCTTGCACCTGTGTGTTTCCTGACGCACTCTTGAGTCCAGTTGGAAGCGGTTATGCACTATACAACTTTTGGCCAGAAGTCCAATGGCACTTTGTACAGCTTTTAGAACAGTAGTCCTCCGTACAAACAAGAATAGTTTGTCAGCTGTCAGGATGGCCGAGTGGTCTAAGGCGCCAGACTCAAGGGTTGACTCCTTCCTCAGCAAAGAGGCTTCTGGTCTCCAATTGGAGGCGTGGGTTCAAATCCCACTTCTGACAGATCATTTTACCTGCAGGTTTCATCCCTCAGTCCAAACAACTGTCACCCAAGATGGGGCTCTAACTCGCAACCTTTTCTTTTGTTGTGCGAGGCCCGGCTAGCTCAGACGGCAGAGCATGAGACTCTTAATCTCAGGGTCGTGGGTTCGAGCCCCACGTTGGGCTGTGATGTTTTAGACTAGGACTTATCCTCAGATGAAGTTGTTGTCGATTACCCCAACAAAACAACTATACATGGAACTGTTACAGACTTTGCAAGAGTAGATAGATTGAATCTCTCAAAAGTGTCTTGCACCTGTGTGTTTCCTGACGCACTCTTGAGTCCAGTTGGAAGCGGTTATGCACTATACAACTTTTGGCCAGAAGTCCAATGGCACTTTGTACAGCTTTTAGAACAGTAGTCCTCCGTACAAACAAGAATAGTTTGTCAGCTGTCAGGATGGCCGAGTGGTCTAAGGCGCCAGACTCAAGGGTTGACTCCTTCCTCAGCAAAGAGGCTTCTGGTCTCCAATTGGAGGCGTGGGTTCAAATCCCACTTCTGACAGATCATTTTACCTGCAGGTTTCATCCCTCAGTCCAAACAACTGTCACCCAAGATGGAGCTCTGACTCGCAACCTTTTCTTTTGTTGTGCGAGGCCCGGCTAGCTCAGACGGCAGAGCATGAGACTCTTAATCTCAGGGTCGTGGGTTCGAGCCCCACGTTGGGCTGTGATGTTTTAGACTAGGACTTATCCTCAGATGAAGTTGTTGTCGATTACCCCAACAAAACAACTATACATGGAACTGTTACAGACTTTGCAAGAGTAGATAGATTGAATCTCTCAAAAGTGTCTTGCACCTGTGTGTTTCCTGACGCACTCTTGAGTCCAGTTGGAAGCGGTTATGCACTATACAACTTTTGGCCAGAAGTCCAATGGCACTTTGTACAGCTTTTAGAACAGTAGTCCTCCGTACAAACAAGAATAGTTTGTCAGCTGTCAGGATGGCCGAGTGGTCAAAGGCGCCAGACTCAAGGGTTGACTCCTTCCTCAGCAAAGAGGCTTCTGGTCTCCAATTGGAGGCGTGGGTTCAAATCCCACTTCTGACAGATCATTTTACCTGCAGGTTTCATCCCTCAGTCCAAACAACTGTCACCCAAGATGGGGCTCTGACTCGCAACCTTTTCTTTTGTTGTGCGAGGCCCGGCTAGCTCAGACGGCAGAGCATGAGACTCTTAATCTCAGGGTCGTGGGTTCGAGCCCCACGTTGGGCTGTGATGTTTTAGACTAGGACTTATCCTCAGATGAAGTTGTTGTCGATTACCCCAACAAAACAACTATACATGGAACTGTTACAGACTTTGCAAGAGTAGATAGATTGAATCTCTCAAAAGTGTCTTGCACCTGTGTGTTTCCTGACGCACTCTTGAGTCCAGTTGGAAGCGGTTATGCACTATACAACTTTTGGCCAGAAGTCCAATGGCACTTTGTACAGCCTTTTAGAACAGTAGTCCTCCGTACAAACAAGAATAGTTTGTCAGCTGTCAGGATGGCCGAGTGGTCTAAGGCGCCAGACTCAAGGGTTGACTCCTTCCTCAGCAAAGAGGCTTCTGGTCTCCAATTGGAGGCGTGGGTTCAAATCCCACTTCTGACAGATCATTTTACCTGCAGGTTTCATCCCTCAGTCCAAACAACTGTCACCCAAGATGGGGCTCTAACTCGCAACCTTTTCTTTTGTTGTGCGAGGCCCGGCTAGCTCAGACGGCAGAGCATGAGACTCTTAATCTCAGGGTCGTGGGTTCGAGCCCCACGTTGGGCTGTGATGTTTTAGACTAGGACTTATCCTCAGATGAAGTTGTTGTCGATTACCCCAACAAAACAACTATACATGGAACTGTTACAGACTTTGCAAGAGTAGATAGATTGAATCTCTCAAAAGTGTCTTGCACCTGTGTGTTTCCTGACGCACTCTTGAGTCCAGTTGGAAGCGGTTATGCACTATACAACTTTTGGCCAGAAGTCCAATGGCACTTTGTACACCTTTTAGAACAGTAGTCCTCCGTACAAACAAGAATAGTTTGTCAGCTGTCAGGATGGCCGAGTGGTCAAAGGCGCCAGACTCAAGGGTTGACTCCTTCCTCAGCAAAGAGGCTTCTGGTCTCCAATTGGAGGCGTGGGTTCAAATCCCACTTCTGACAGATCATTTTACCTGCAGGTTTCATCCCTCAGTCCAAACAACTGTCACCCAAGATGGGGCTCTAACTCGCAACCTTTTCTTTTGTTGTGCGAGGCCCGGCTAGCTCAGACGGCAGAGCATGAGACTCTTAATCTCAGGGTCGTGGGTTCGAGCCCCACGTTGGGCTGTGATGTTTTAGACTAGGACTTATCCTCAGATGAAGTTGTTGTCGATTACCCCAACAAAACAACTATACATGGAACTGTTACAGACTTTGCAAGAGTAGATAGATTGAATCTCTCAAAAGTGTCTTGCACCTGTGTGTTTCCTGACGCACTCTTGAGTCCAGTTGGAAGCGGTTATGCACTATACAACTTTTGGCCAGAAGTCCAATGGCACTTTGTACAGCTTTTAGAACAGTAGTCCTCCGTACAAACAAGAATAGTTTGTCAGCTGTCAGGATGGCCGAGTGGTCAAAGGCGCCAGACTCAAGGGTTGACTCCTTCCTCAGCAAAGAGGCTTCTGGTCTCCAATTGGAGGCGTGGGTTCAAATCCCACTTCTGACAGATCATTTTACCTGCAGGTTTCATCCCTCAGTCCAAACAACTGTCACCCAAGATGGGGCTCTAACTCGCAACCTTTTCTTTTGTTGTGCGAGGCCCGGCTAGCTCAGACGGCAGAGCATGAGACTCTTAATCTCAGGGTCGTGGGTTCGAGCCCCACGTTGGGCTGTGATGTTTTAGACTAGGACTTATCCTCAGATGAAGTTGTTGTCGATTACCCCAACAAAACAACTATACATGGAACTGTTACAGACTTTGCAAGAGTAGATAGATTGAATCTCTCAAAAGTGTCTTGCACCTGTGTGTTTCCTGACGCACTCTTGAGTCCAGTTGGAAGCGGTTATGCACTATACAACTTTTGGCCAGAAGTCCAATGGCACTTTGTACAGCTTTTAGAACAGTAGTCCTCCGTACAAACAAGAATAGTTTGTCAGCTGTCAGGATGGCCGAGTGGTCAAAGGCGCCAGACTCAAGGGTTGACTCCTTCCTCAGCAAAGAGGCTTCTGGTCTCCAATTGGAGGCGTGGGTTCAAATCCCACTTCTGACAGATCATTTTACCTGCAGGTTTCATCCCTCAGTCCAAACAACTGTCACCCAAGATGGGGCTCTGACTCGCAACCTTTTCTTTTGTTGTGCGAGGCCCGGCTAGCTCAGACGGCAGAGCATGAGACTCTTAATCTCAGGGTCGTGGGTTCGAGCCCCACGTTGGGCTGTGATGTTTTAGACTAGGATTTATCCTCAGATGAAGTTGTTGTCGATTACCCCAACAAAACAACTATACATGGAACTGTTACAGACTTTGCAAGAGTAGATAGATTGAATCTCTCAAAAGTGTCTTGCACCTGTGTGTTTCCTGACGCACTCTTGAGTCCAGTTGGAAGCGGTTATGCACTATACAACTTTTGGCCAGAAGTCCAATGGCACTTTGTACAGCTTTTAGAACAGTAGTCCTCCGTACAAACAAGAATAGTTTGTCAGCTGTCAGGATGGCCGAGTGGTCAAAGGCGCCAGACTCAAGGGTTGACTCCTTCCTCAGCAAAGAGGCTTCTGGTCTCCAATTGGAGGCGTGGGTTCAAATCCCACTTCTGACAGATCATTTTACCTGCAGGTTTCATCCCTCAGTCCAAACAACTGTCACCCAAGATGGGGCTCTGAACTCGCAACCTTTTCTTTTGTTGTGCGAGGCCCGGCTAGCTCAGACGGCAGAGCATGAGACTCTTAATCTCAGGGTCGTGGGTTCGAGCCCCACGTTGGGCTGTGATGTTTTAGACTAGGATTTATCCTCAGATGAAGTTGTTGTCGATTACCCCAACAAAACAACTATACATGGAACTGTTACAGACTTTGCAAGAGTAGATAGATTGAATCTCTCAAAAGTGTCTTGCACCTGTGTGTTTCCTGACGCACTCTTGAGTCCAGTTGGAAGCGGTTATGCACTATACAACTTTTGGCCAGAAGTCCAATGGCACTTTGTACAGCTTTTAGAACAGTAGTCCTCCGTACAAACAAGAATAGTTTGTCAGCTGTCAGGATGGCCGAGTGGTCAAAGGCGCCAGACTCAAGGGTTGACTCCTTCCTCAGCAAAGAGGCTTCTGGTCTCCAATTGGAGGCGTGGGTTCAAATCCCACTTCTGACAGATCATTTTACCTGCAGGTTTCATCCCTCAGTCCAAACAACTGTCACCCAAGATGGGGCTCTAACTCGCAACCTTTTCTTTTGTTGTGCGAGGCCCGGCTAGCTCAGACGGCAGAGCATGAGACTCTTAATCTCAGGGTCGTGGGTTCGAGCCCCACGTTGGGCTGTGATGTTTTAGACTAGGACTTATCCTCAGATGAAGTTGTTGTCGATTACCCCAACAAAACAACTATACATGGAACTGTTACAGACTTTGCAAGAGTAGATAGATTGAATCTCTCAAAAGTGTCTTGCACCTGTGTGTTTCCTGACGCACTCTTGAGTCCAGTTGGAAGCGGTTATGCACTATACAACTTTTGGCCAGAAGTCCAATGGCACTTTGTACACCTTTTAGAACAGTAGTCCTCCGTACAAACAAGAATAGTTTGTCAGCTGTCAGGATGGCCGAGTGGTCAAAGGCGCCAGACTCAAGGGTTGACTCCTTCCTCAGCAAAGAGGCTTCTGGTCTCCAATTGGAGGCGTGGGTTCAAATCCCACTTCTGACAGATCATTTTACCTGCAGGTTTCATCCCTCAGTCCAAACAACTGTCACCCAAGATGGGGCTCTGACTCGCAACCTTTTCTTTTGTTGTGCGAGGCCCGGCTAGCTCAGACGGCAGAGCATGAGACTCTTAATCTCAGGGTCGTGGGTTCGAGCCCCACGTTGGGCTGTGATGTTTTAGACTAGGACTTATCCTCAGATGAAGTTGTTGTCGATTACCCCAACAAAACAACTATACATGGAACTGTTACAGACTTTGCAAGAGTAGATAGATTGAATCTCTCAAAAGTGTCTTGCACCTGTGTGTTTCCTGACGCACTCTTGAGTCCAGTTGGAAGCGGTTATGCACTATACAACTTTTGGCCAGAAGTCCAATGGCACTTTGTACACCTTTTAGAACAATAGTCCTCCATACAAACAAGAATAGTTTGTCAGCTGTCAGGATGGCCGAGTGGTCTAAGGCGCCAGACTCAAGGGTTGACTCCTTCCTCAGCAAAGAGGCTTCTGGTCTCCAATTGGAGGCGTGGGTTCAAATCCCACTTCTGACAGATCATTTTACCTGCAGGTTTCATCCCTCAGTCCAAACAACTGTCACCCAAGATGGGGCTCTAACTCGCAACCTTTTCTTTTGTTGTGCGAGGCCCGGCTAGCTCAGACGGCAGAGCATGAGACTCTTAATCTCAGGGTCGTGGGTTCGAGCCCCACGTTGGGCTGTGATGTTTTAGACTAGGACTTATCCTCAGATGAAGTTGTTGTCGATTACCCCAACAAAACAACTATACATGGAACTGTTACAGACTTTGCAAGAGTAGATAGATTGAATCTCTCAAAAGTGTCTTGCACCTGTGTGTTTCCTGACGCACTCTTGAGTCCAGTTGGAAGCGGTTATGCACTATACAACTTTTGGCCAGAAGTCCAATGGCACTTTGTACAGCTTTTAGAACAGTAGTCCTCCGTACAAACAAGAATAGTTTGTCAGCTGTCAGGATGGCCGAGTGGTCTAAGGCGCCAGACTCAAGGGTTGACTCCTTCCTCAGCAAAGAGGCTTCTGGTCTCCAATTGGAGGCGTGGGTTCAAATCCCACTTCTGACAGATCATTTTACCTGCAGGTTTCATCCCTCAGTCCAAACAACTGTCACCCAAGATGGGGCTCTGAACTCGCAACCTTTTCTTTTGTTGTGCGAGGCCCGGCTAGCTCAGACGGCAGAGCATGAGACTCTTAATCTCAGGGTCGTGGGTTCGAGCCCCACGTTGGGCTGTGAAGTTTTAGACTAGGACTTATCCTCAGATGAAGTTGTTGTCGATTACCCCAACAAAACAACTATACATGGAACTGTTACAGACTTTGCAAGAGTAGATAGATTGAATCTCTCAAAAGTGTCTTGCACCTGTGTGTTTCCTGACGCACTCTTGAGTCCAGTTGGAAGCGGTTATGCACTATACAACTTTTGGCCAGAAGTCCAATGGCACTTTGTACAGCTTTTAGAACAGTAGTCCTCCGTACAAACAAGAATAGTTTGTCAGCTGTCAGGATGGCCGAGTGGTCTAAGGCGCCAGACTCAAGGGTTGACTCCTTCCTCAGCAAAGAGGCTTCTGGTCTCCAATTGGAGGCGTGGGTTCAAATCCCACTTCTGACAGATCATTTTACCTGCAGGTTTCATCCCTCAGTCCAAACAACTGTCA
>NC_046988.1:8408809-8483809 GCF_009769545.1 Cyclopterus lumpus
GTTGCGAGGCCCGGCTAGCTCAGACGGCAGAGCATGAGACTCTTAATCTCAGGGTCGTGGGTTCGAGCCCCACGTTGGGCTGTGATGTTTTAGACTAGGACTTATCCTCAGATGAAGTTGTTGTCGATTACCCCAACAAAACAACTATACATGGAACTGTTACAGACTTTGCAAGAGTAGATGGATTGAATCTCTCAAAAGTGTCTTGCACCTGTGTGTTTCCTGACGCACTCTTGAGTCCAGTTGGAAGCGGTTATGCACTATACAACTTTTGGCCAGAAGTCCAATGGCACTTTGTACAGCTTTTAGAACAGTAGTCCTCCGTACAAACAAGAATAGTTTGTCAGCTGTCAGGATGGCCGAGTGGTCTAAGGCGCCAGACTCAAGGGTTGACTCCTTCCTCAGCAAAGAGGCTTCTGGTCTCCAATTGGAGGCGTGTGTTCAAATCCCACTTCTGACAGATCATTTTACCTGCAGGTTTCATCCCTCAGTCCAAACAACTGTCACCCAAGATGGAGCTCTGACTCGCAACCTTTTCTTTTGTTGTGCGAGGCCCGGCTAGCTCAGACGGCAGAGCATGAGACTCTTAATCTCAGGGTCGTGGGTTCGAGCCCCACGTTGGGCTGTGAAGTTTTAGACTAGGACTTATCCTCAGATGAAGTTGTTGTCGATTACCCCAACAAAACAACTATACATGGAACTGTTACAGACTTTGCAAGAGTAGATAGATTGAATCTCTCAAAAGTGTCTTGCACCTGTGTGTTTCCTGACGCACTCTTGAGTCCAGTTGGAAGCGGTTATGCACTATACAACTTTTGGCCAGAAGTCCAATGGCACTTTGTACACCTTTTAGAACAGTAGTCCTCCGTACAAACAAGAATAGTTTGTCAGCTGTCAGGATGGCCGAGTGGTCTAAGGCGCCAGACTCAAGGGTTGACTCCTTCCTCAGCAAAGAGGCTTCTGGTCTCCAATTGGAGGCGTGGGTTCAAATCCCACTTCTGACAGATCATTTTACCTGCAGGTTTCATCCCTCAGTCCAAACAACTGTCACCCAAGATGGGGCTCTGACTCGCAACCTTTTCTTTTGTTGTGCGAGGCCCGGCTAGCTCAGACGGCAGAGCATGAGACTCTTAATCTCAGGGTCGTGGGTTCGAGCCCCACGTTGGGCTGTGATGTTTTAGACTAGGACTTATCCTCAGATGAAGTTGTTGTCGATTACCCCAACAAAACAACTATACATGGAACTGTTACAGACTTTGCAAGAGTAGATGGATTGAATCTCTCAAAAGTGTCTTGCACCTGTGTGTTTCCTGACGCACTCTTGAGTCCAGTTGGAAGCGGTTATGCACTATACAACTTTTGGCCAGAAGTCCAATGGCACTTTGTACAGCTTTTAGAACAGTAGTCCTCCGTACAAACAAGAATAGTTTGTCAGCTGTCAGGATGGCCGAGTGGTCAAAGGCGCCAGACTCAAGGGTTGACTCCTTCCTCAGCAAAGAGGCTTCTGGTCTCCAATTGGAGGCGTGGGTTCAAATCCCACTTCTGACAGATCATTTTACCTGCAGGTTTCATCCCTCAGTCCAAACAACTGTCACCCAAGATGGGGCTCTAACTCGCAACCTTTTCTTTTGTTGTGCGAGGCCCGGCTAGCTCAGACGGCAGAGCATGAGACTCTTAATCTCAGGGTCGTGGGTTCGAGCCCCACGTTGGGCTGTGATGTTTTAGACTAGGACTTATCCTCAGATGAAGTTGTTGTCGATTACCCCAACAAAACAACTATACATGGAACTGTTACAGACTTTGCAAGAGTAGATAGATTGAATCTCTCAAAAGTGTCTTGCACCTGTGTGTTTCCTGACGCACTCTTGAGTCCAGTTGGAAGCGGTTATGCACTATACAACTTTTGGCCAGAAGTCCAATGGCACTTTGTACACCTTTTAGAACAGTAGTCCTCCGTACAAACAAGAATAGTTTGTCAGCTGTCAGGATGGCCGAGTGGTCTAAGGCGCCAGACTCAAGGGTTGACTCCTTCCTCAGCAAAGAGGCTTCTGGTCTCCAATTGGAGGCGTGGGTTCAAATCCCACTTCTGACAGATCATTTTACCTGCAGGTTTCATCCCTCAGTCCAAACAACTGTCACCCAAGATGGGGCTCTGACTCGCAACCTTTTCTTTTGTTGTGCGAGGCCCGGCTAGCTCAGACGGCAGAGCATGAGACTCTTAATCTCAGGGTCGTGGGTTCGAGCCCCACGTTGGGCTGTGATGTTTTAGACTAGGACTTATCCTCAGATGAAGTTGTTGTCGATTACCCCAACAAAACAACTATACATGGAACTGTTACAGACTTTGCAAGAGTAGATAGATTGAATCTCTCAAAAGTGTCTTGCACCTGTGTGTTTCCTGACGCACTCTTGAGTCCAGTTGGAAGCGGTTATGCACTATACAACTTTTGGCCAGAAGTCCAATGGCACTTTGTACAGCTTTTAGAACAGTAGTCCTCCGTACAAACAAGAATAGTTTGTCAGCTGTCAGGATGGCCGAGTGGTCTAAGGCGCCAGACTCAAGGGTTGACTCCTTCCTCAGCAAAGAGGCTTCTGGTCTCCAATTGGAGGCGTGGGTTCAAATCCCACTTCTGACAGATCATTTTACCTGCAGGTTTCATCCCTCAGTCCAAACAACTGTCACCCAAGATGGGGCTCTGAACTCGCAACCTTTTCTTTTGTTGTGCGAGGCCCGGCTAGCTCAGACGGCAGAGCATGAGACTCTTAATCTCAGGGTCGTGGGTTCGAGCCCCACGTTGGGCTGTGATGTTTTAGACTAGGACTTATCCTCAGATGAAGTTGTTGTCGATTACCCCAACAAAACAACTATACATGGAACTGTTACAGACTTTGCAAGAGTAGATAGATTGAATCTCTCAAAAGTGTCTTGCACCTGTGTGTTTCCTGACGCACTCTTGAGTCCAGTTGGAAGCGGTTATGCACTATACAACTTTTGGCCAGAAGTCCAATGGCACTTTGTACAGCTTTTAGAACAGTAGTCCTCCGTACAAACAAGAATAGTTTGTCAGCTGTCAGGATGGCCGAGTGGTCTAAGGCGCCAGACTCAAGGGTTGACTCCTTCCTCAGCAAAGAGGCTTCTGGTCTCCAATTGGAGGCGTGGGTTCAAATCCCACTTCTGACAGATCATTTTACCTGCAGGTTTCATCCCTCAGTCCAAACAACTGTCACCCAAGATGGGGCTCTGACTCGCAACCTTTTCTTTTGTTGTGCGAGGCCCGGCTAGCTCAGACGGCAGAGCATGAGACTCTTAATCTCAGGGTCGTGGGTTCGAGCCCCACGTTGGGCTGTGATGTTTTAGACTAGGACTTATCCTCAGATGAAGTTGTTGTCGATTACCCCAACAAAACAACTATACATGGAACTGTTACAGACTTTGCAAGAGTAGATAGATTGAATCTCTCAAAAGTGTCTTGCACCTGTGTGTTTCCTGACGCACTCTTGAGTCCAGTTGGAAGCGGTTATGCACTATACAACTTTTGGCCAGAAGTCCAATGGCACTTTGTACAGCTTTTAGAACAGTAGTCCTCCGTACAAACAAGAATAGTTTGTCAGCTGTCAGGATGGCCGAGTGGTCTAAGGCGCCAGACTCAAGGGTTGACTCCTTCCTCAGCAAAGAGGCTTCTGGTCTCCAATTGGAGGCGTGGGTTCAAATCCCACTTCTGACAGATCATTTTACCTGCAGGTTTCATCCCTCAGTCCAAACAACTGTCACCCAAGATGGGGCTCTGACTCGCAACCTTTTCTTTTGTTGTGCGAGGCCCGGCTAGCTCAGACGGCAGAGCATGAGACTCTTAATCTCAGGGTCGTGGGTTCGAGCCCCACGTTGGGCTGTGATGTTTTAGACTAGGACTTATCCTCAGATGAAGTTGTTGTCGATTACCCCAACAAAACAACTATACATGGAACTGTTACAGACTTTGCAAGAGTAGATAGATTGAATCTCTCAAAAGTGTCTTGCACCTGTGTGTTTCCTGACGCACTCTTGAGTCCAGTTGGAAGCGGTTATGCACTATACAACTTTTGGCCAGAAGTCCAATGGCACTTTGTACAGCTTTTAGAACAGTAGTCCTCCGTACAAACAAGAATAGTTTGTCAGCTGTCAGGATGGCCGAGTGGTCAAAGGCGCCAGACTCAAGGGTTGACTCCTTCCTCAGCAAAGAGGCTTCTGGTCTCCAATTGGAGGCGTGGGTTCAAATCCCACTTCTGACAGATCATTTTACCTGCAGGTTTCATCCCTCAGTCCAAACAACTGTCACCCAAGATGGGGCTCTAACTCGCAACCTTTTCTTTTGTTGTGTGAGGCCCGGCTAGCTCAGACGGCAGAGCATGAGACTCTTAATCTCAGGGTCGTGGTTTCGAGCCCCACGTTGGGCTGTGATGTTTTAGACTAGGACTTATCCTCAGATGAAGTTGTTGTCGATTACCCCAACAAAACAACTATACATGGAACTGTTACAGACTTTGCAAGAGTAGATAGATTGAATCTCTCAAAAGTGTCTTGCACCTGTGTGTTTCCTGACGCACTCTTGAGTCCAGTTGGAAGCGGTTATGCACTATACAACTTTTGGCCAGAAGTCCAATGGCACTTTGTACAGCTTTTAGAACAGTAGTCCTCCGTACAAACAAGAATAGTTTGTCAGCTGTCAGGATGGCCGAGTGGTCTAAGGCGCCAGACTCAAGGGTTGACTCCTTCCTCAGCAAAGAGGCTTCTGGTCTCCAATTGGAGGCGTGGGTTCAAATCCCACTTCTGACAGATCATTTTACCTGCAGGTTTCATCCCTCAGTCCAAACAACTGTCACCCAAGATGGGGCTCTGAACTCGCAACCTTTTCTTTTGTTGTGCGAGGCCCGGCTAGCTCAGACGGCAGAGCATGAGACTCTTAATCTCAGGGTCGTGGGTTCGAGCCCCACGTTGGGCTGTGATGTTTTAGACTAGGACTTATCCTCAGATGAAGTTGTTGTCGATTACCCCAACAAAACAACTATACATGGAACTGTTACAGACTTTGCAAGAGTAGATAGATTGAATCTCTCAAAAGTGTCTTGCACCTGTGTGTTTCCTGACGCACTCTTGAGTCCAGTTGGAAGCGGTTATGCACTATACAACTTTTGGCCAGAAGTCCAATGGCACTTTGTACAGCTTTTAGAACAGTAGTCCTCCGTACAAACAAGAATAGTTTGTCAGCTGTCAGGATGGCCGAGTGGTCTAAGGCGCCAGACTCAAGGGTTGACTCCTTCCTCAGCAAAGAGGCTTCTGGTCTCCAATTGGAGGCGTGGGTTCAAATCCCACTTCTGACAGATCATTTTACCTGCAGGTTTCATCCCTCAGTCCAAACAACTGTCACCCAAGATGGGGCTCTAACTCGCAACCTTTTCTTTTGTTGTGCGAGGCCCGGCTAGCTCAGACGGCAGAGCATGAGACTCTTAATCTCAGGGTCGTGGGTTCGAGCCCCACGTTGGGCTGTGATGTTTTAGACTAGGACTTATCCTCAGATGAAGTTGTTGTCGATTACCCCAACAAAACAACTATACATGGAACTGTTACAGACTTTGCAAGAGTAGATAGATTGAATCTCTCAAAAGTGTCTTGCACCTGTGTGTTTCCTGACGCACTCTTGAGTCCAGTTGGAAGCGGTTATGCACTATACAACTTTTGGCCAGAAGTCCAATGGCACTTTGTACAGCTTTTAGAACAGTAGTCCTCCGTACAAACAAGAATAGTTTGTCAGCTGTCAGGATGGCCGAGTGGTCTAAGGCGCCAGACTCAAGGGTTGACTCCTTCCTCAGCAAAGAGGCTTCTGGTCTCCAATTGGAGGCGTGGGTTCAAATCCCACTTCTGACAGATCATTTTACCTGCAGGTTTCATCCCTCAGTCCAAACAACTGTCACCCAAGATGGGGCTCTAACTCGCAACCTTTTCTTTTGTTGTGCGAGGCCCGGCTAGCTCAGACGGCAGAGCATGAGACTCTTAATCTCAGGGTCGTGGGTTCGAGCCCCACGTTGGGCTGTGATGTTTTAGACTAGGACTTATCCTCAGATGAAGTTGTTGTCGATTACCCCAACAAAACAACTATACATGGAACTGTTACAGACTTTGCAAGAGTAGATAGATTGAATCTCTCAAAAGTGTCTTGCACCTGTGTGTTTCCTGACGCACTCTTGAGTCCAGTTGGAAGCGGTTATGCACTATACAACTTTTGGCCAGAAGTCCAATGGCACTTTGTACAGCTTTTAGAACAGTAGTCCTCCGTACAAACAAGAATAGTTTGTCAGCTGTCAGGATGGCCGAGTGGTCAAAGGCGCCAGACTCAAGGGTTGACTCCTTCCTCAGCAAAGAGGCTTCTGGTCTCCAATTGGAGGCGTGGGTTCAAATCCCACTTCTGACAGATCATTTTACCTGCAGGTTTCATCCCTCAGTCCAAACAACTGTCACCCAAGATGGGGCTCTGACTCGCAACCTTTTCTTTTGTTGTGCGAGGCCCGGCTAGCTCAGACGGCAGAGCATGAGACTCTTAATCTCAGGGTCGTGGGTTCGAGCCCCACGTTGGGCTGTGATGTTTTAGACTAGGACTTATCCTCAGATGAAGTTGTTGTCGATTACCCCAACAAAACAACTATACATGGAACTGTTACAGACTTTGCAAGAGTAGATAGATTGAATCTCTCAAAAGTGTCTTGCACCTGTGTGTTTCCTGACGCACTCTTGAGTCCAGTTGGAAGCGGTTATGCACTATACAACTTTTGGCCAGAAGTCCAATGGCACTTTGTACAGCTTTTAGAACAGTAGTCCTCCGTACAAACAAGAATAGTTTGTCAGCTGTCAGGATGGCCGAGTGGTCTAAGGCGCCAGACTCAAGGGTTGACTCCTTCCTCAGCAAAGAGGCTTCTGGTCTCCAATTGGAGGCGTGGGTTCAAATCCCACTTCTGACAGATCATTTTACCTGCAGGTTTCATCCCTCAGTCCAAACAACTGTCACCCAAGATGGGGCTCTGACTCGCAACCTTTTCTTTTGTTGTGCGAGGCCCGGCTAGCTCAGACGGCAGAGCATGAGACTCTTAATCTCAGGGTCGTGGGTTCGAGCCCCACGTTGGGCTGTGATGTTTTAGACTAGGACTTATCCTCAGATGAAGTTGTTGTCGATTACCCCAACAAAACAACTATACATGGAACTGTTACAGACTTTGCAAGAGTAGATGGATTGAATCTCTCAAAAGTGTCTTGCACCTGTGTGTTTCCTGACGCACTCTTGAGTCCAGTTGGAAGCGGTTATGCACTATACAACTTTTGGCCAGAAGTCCAATGGCACTTTGTACAGCTTTTAGAACAGTAGTCCTCCGTACAAACAAGAATAGTTTGTCAGCTGTCAGGATGGCCGAGTGGTCTAAGGCGCCAGACTCAAGGGTTGACTCCTTCCTCAGCAAAGAGGCTTCTGGTCTCCAATTGGAGGCGTGTGTTCAAATCCCACTTCTGACAGATCATTTTACCTGCAGGTTTCATCCCTCAGTCCAAACAACTGTCACCCAAGATGGGGCTCTGACTCGCAACCTTTTCTTTTGTTGTGCGAGGCCCGGCTAGCTCAGACGGCAGAGCATGAGACTCTTAATCTCAGGGTCGTGGGTTCGAGCCCCACGTTGGGCTGTGATGTTTTAGACTAGGACTTATCCTCAGATGAAGTTGTTGTCGATTACCCCAACAAAACAACTATACATGGAACTGTTACAGACTTTGCAAGAGTAGATAGATTGAATCTCTCAAAAGTGTCTTGCACCTGTGTGTTTCCTGACGCACTCTTGAGTCCAGTTGGAAGCGGTTATGCACTATACAACTTTTGGCCAGAAGTCCAATGGCACTTTGTACAGCTTTTAGAACAGTAGTCCTCCGTACAAACAAGAATAGTTTGTCAGCTGTCAGGATGGCCGAGTGGTCAAAGGCGCCAGACTCAAGGGTTGACTCCTTCCTCAGCAAAGAGGCTTCTGGTCTCCAATTGGAGGCGTGGGTTCAAATCCCACTTCTGACAGATCATTTTACCTGCAGGTTTCATCCCTCAGTCCAAACAACTGTCACCCAAGATGGGGCTCTAACTCGCAACCTTTTCTTTTGTTGTGCGAGGCCCGGCTAGCTCAGACGGCAGAGCATGAGACTCTTAATCTCAGGGTCGTGGGTTCGAGCCCCACGTTGGGCTGTGATGTTTTAGACTAGGACTTATCCTCAGATGAAGTTGTTGTCGATTACCCCAACAAAACAACTATACATGGAACTGTTACAGACTTTGCAAGAGTAGATAGATTGAATCTCTCAAAAGTGTCTTGCACCTGTGTGTTTCCTGACGCACTCTTGAGTCCAGTTGGAAGCGGTTATGCACTATACAACTTTTGGCCAGAAGTCCAATGGCACTTTGTACAGCTTTTAGAACAGTAGTCCTCCGTACAAACAAGAATAGTTTGTCAGCTGTCAGGATGGCCGAGTGGTCTAAGGCGCCAGACTCAAGGGTTGACTCCTTCCTCAGCAAAGAGGCTTCTGGTCTCCAATTGGAGGCGTGGGTTCAAATCCCACTTCTGACAGATCATTTTACCTGCAGGTTTCATCCCTCAGTCCAAACAACTGTCACCCAAGATGGGGCTCTGAACTCGCAACCTTTTCTTTTGTTGTGCGAGGCCCGGCTAGCTCAGACGGCAGAGCATGAGACTCTTAATCTCAGGGTCGTGGGTTCGAGCCCCACGTTGGGCTGTGATGTTTTAGACTAGGACTTATCCTCAGATGAAGTTGTTGTCGATTACCCCAACAAAACAACTATACATGGAACTGTTACAGACTTTGCAAGAGTAGATAGATTGAATCTCTCAAAAGTGTCTTGCACCTGTGTGTTTCCTGACGCACTCTTGAGTCCAGTTGGAAGCGGTTATGCACTATACAACTTTTGGCCAGAAGTCCAATGGCACTTTGTACAGCTTTTAGAACAGTAGTCCTCCGTACAAACAAGAATAGTTTGTCAGCTGTCAGGATGGCCGAGTGGTCTAAGGCGCCAGACTCAAGGGTTGACTCCTTCCTCAGCAAAGAGGCTTCTGGTCTCCAATTGGAGGCGTGGGTTCAAATCCCACTTCTGACAGATCATTTTACCTGCAGGTTTCATCCCTCAGTCCAAACAACTGTCACCCAAGATGGGGCTCTGACTCGCAACCTTTTCTTTTGTTGTGCGAGGCCCGGCTAGCTCAGACGGCAGAGCATGAGACTCTTAATCTCAGGGTCGTGGGTTCGAGCCCCACGTTGGGCTGTGATGTTTTAGACTAGGACTTATCCTCAGATGAAGTTGTTGTCGATTACCCCAACAAAACAACTATACATGGAACTGTTACAGACTTTGCAAGAGTAGATAGATTGAATCTCTCAAAAGTGTCTTGCACCTGTGTGTTTCCTGACGCACTCTTGAGTCCAGTTGGAAGCGGTTATGCACTATACAACTTTTGGCCAGAAGTCCAATGGCACTTTGTACAGCTTTTAGAACAGTAGTCCTCCGTACAAACAAGAATAGTTTGTCAGCTGTCAGGATGGCCGAGTGGTCTAAGGCGCCAGACTCAAGGGTTGACTCCTTCCTCAGCAAAGAGGCTTCTGGTCTCCAATTGGAGGCGTGGGTTCAAATCCCACTTCTGACAGATCATTTTACCTGCAGGTTTCATCCCTCAGTCCAAACAACTGTCACCCAAGATGGGGCTCTGACTCGCAACCTTTTCTTTTGTTGTGCGAGGCCCGGCTAGCTCAGACGGCAGAGCATGAGACTCTTAATCTCAGGGTCGTGGGTTCGAGCCCCACGTTGGGCTGTGATGTTTTAGACTAGGACTTATCCTCAGATGAAGTTGTTGTCGATTACCCCAACAAAACAACTATACATGGAACTGTTACAGACTTTGCAAGAGTAGATAGATTGAATCTCTCAAAAGTGTCTTGCACCTGTGTGTTTCCTGACGCACTCTTGAGTCCAGTTGGAAGCGGTTATGCACTATACAACTTTTGGCCAGAAGTCCAATGGCACTTTGTACAGCTTTTAGAACAGTAGTCCTCCGTACAAACAAGAATAGTTTGTCAGCTGTCAGGATGGCCGAGTGGTCTAAGGCGCCAGACTCAAGGGTTGACTCCTTCCTCAGCAAAGAGGCTTCTGGTCTCCAATTGGAGGCGTGGGTTCAAATCCCACTTCTGACAGATCATTTTACCTGCAGGTTTCATCCCTCAGTCCAAACAACTGTCACCCAAGATGGGGCTCTAACTCGCAACCTTTTCTTTTGTTGTGCGAGGCCCGGCTAGCTCAGACGGCAGAGCATGAGACTCTTAATCTCAGGGTCGTGGGTTCGAGCCCCACGTTGGGCTGTGATGTTTTAGACTAGGACTTATCCTCAGATGAAGTTGTTGTCGATTACCCCAACAAAACAACTATACATGGAACTGTTACAGACTTTGCAAGAGTAGATAGATTGAATCTCTCAAAAGTGTCTTGCACCTGTGTGTTTCCTGACGCACTCTTGAGTCCAGTTGGAAGCGGTTATGCACTATACAACTTTTGGCCAGAAGTCCAATGGCACTTTGTACAGCTTTTAGAACAGTAGTCCTCCGTACAAACAAGAATAGTTTGTCAGCTGTCAGGATGGCCGAGTGGTCAAAGGCGCCAGACTCAAGGGTTGACTCCTTCCTCAGCAAAGAGGCTTCTGGTCTCCAATTGGAGGCGTGGGTTCAAATCCCACTTCTGACAGATCATTTTACCTGCAGGTTTCATCCCTCAGTCCAAACAACTGTCACCCAAGATGGGGCTCTAACTCGCAACCTTTTCTTTTGTTGTGCGAGGCCCGGCTAGCTCAGACGGCAGAGCATGAGACTCTTAATCTCAGGGTCGTGGGTTCGAGCCCCACGTTGGGCTGTGATGTTTTAGACTAGGACTTATCCTCAGATGAAGTTGTTGTCGATTACCCCAACAAAACAACTATACATGGAACTGTTACAGACTTTGCAAGAGTAGATAGATTGAATCTCTCAAAAGTGTCTTGCACCTGTGTGTTTCCTGACGCACTCTTGAGTCCAGTTGGAAGCGGTTATGCACTATACAACTTTTGGCCAGAAGTCCAATGGCACTTTGTACAGCTTTTAGAACAGTAGTCCTCCGTACAAACAAGAATAGTTTGTCAGCTGTCAGGATGGCCGAGTGGTCAAAGGCGCCAGACTCAAGGGTTGACTCCTTCCTCAGCAAAGAGGCTTCTGGTCTCCAATTGGAGGCGTGGGTTCAAATCCCACTTCTGACAGATCATTTTACCTGCAGGTTTCATCCCTCAGTCCAAACAACTGTCACCCAAGATGGGGCTCTAACTCGCAACCTTTTCTTTTGTTGTGCGAGGCCCGGCTAGCTCAGACGGCAGAGCATGAGACTCTTAATCTCAGGGTCGTGGGTTCGAGCCCCACGTTGGGCTGTGATGTTTTAGACTAGGACTTATCCTCAGATGAAGTTGTTGTCGATTACCCCAACAAAACAACTATACATGGAACTGTTACAGACTTTGCAAGAGTAGATAGATTGAATCTCTCAAAAGTGTCTTGCACCTGTGTGTTTCCTGACGCACTCTTGAGTCCAGTTGGAAGCGGTTATGCACTATACAACTTTTGGCCAGAAGTCCAATGGCACTTTGTACAGCTTTTAGAACAGTAGTCCTCCGTACAAACAAGAATAGTTTGTCAGCTGTCAGGATGGCCGAGTGGTCTAAGGCGCCAGACTCAAGGGTTGACTCCTTCCTCAGCAAAGAGGCTTCTGGTCTCCAATTGGAGGCGTGGGTTCAAATCCCACTTCTGACAGATCATTTTACCTGCAGGTTTCATCCCTCAGTCCAAACAACTGTCACCCAAGATGGGGCTCTAACTCGCAACCTTTTCTTTTGTTGTGCGAGGCCCGGCTAGCTCAGACGGCAGAGCATGAGACTCTTAATCTCAGGGTCGTGGGTTCGAGCCCCACGTTGGGCTGTGATGTTTTAGACTAGGACTTATCCTCAGATGAAGTTGTTGTCGATTACCCCAACAAAACAACTATACATGGAACTGTTACAGACTTTGCAAGAGTAGATAGATTGAATCTCTCAAAAGTGTCTTGCACCTGTGTGTTTCCTGACGCACTCTTGAGTCCAGTTGGAAGCGGTTATGCACTATACAACTTTTGGCCAGAAGTCCAATGGCACTTTGTACAGCTTTTAGAACAGTAGTCCTCCGTACAAACAAGAATAGTTTGTCAGCTGTCAGGATGGCCGAGTGGTCTAAGGCGCCAGACTCAAGGGTTGACTCCTTCCTCAGCAAAGAGGCTTCTGGTCTCCAATTGGAGGCGTGTGTTCAAATCCCACTTCTGACAGATCATTTTACCTGCAGGTTTCATCCCTCAGTCCAAACAACTGTCACCCAAGATGGGGCTCTGACTCGCAACCTTTTCTTTTGTTGTGCGAGGCCCGGCTAGCTCAGACGGCAGAGCATGAGACTCTTAATCTCAGGGTCGTGGGTTCGAGCCCCACGTTGGGCTGTGATGTTTTAGACTAGGACTTATCCTCAGATGAAGTTGTTGTCGATTACCCCAACAAAACAACTATACATGGAACTGTTACAGACTTTGCAAGAGTAGATAGATTGAATCTCTCAAAAGTGTCTTGCACCTGTGTGTTTCCTGACGCACTCTTGAGTCCAGTTGGAAGCGGTTATGCACTATACAACTTTTGGCCAGAAGTCCAATGGCACTTTGTACAGCTTTTAGAACAGTAGTCCTCCGTACAAACAAGAATAGTTTGTCAGCTGTCAGGATGGCCGAGTGGTCAAAGGCGCCAGACTCAAGGGTTGACTCCTTCCTCAGCAAAGAGGCTTCTGGTCTCCAATTGGAGGCGTGGGTTCAAATCCCACTTCTGACAGATCATTTTACCTGCAGGTTTCATCCCTCAGTCCAAACAACTGTCACCCAAGATGGGGCTCTAACTCGCAACCTTTTCTTTTGTTGTGCGAGGCCCGGCTAGCTCAGACGGCAGAGCATGAGACTCTTAATCTCAGGGTCGTGGGTTCGAGCCCCACGTTGGGCTGTGATGTTTTAGACTAGGACTTATCCTCAGATGAAGTTGTTGTCGATTACCCCAACAAAACAACTATACATGGAACTGTTACAGACTTTGCAAGAGTAGATAGATTGAATCTCTCAAAAGTGTCTTGCACCTGTGTGTTTCCTGACGCACTCTTGAGTCCAGTTGGAAGCGGTTATGCACTATACAACTTTTGGCCAGAAGTCCAATGGCACTTTGTACAGCTTTTAGAACAGTAGTCCTCCGTACAAACAAGAATAGTTTGTCAGCTGTCAGGATGGCCGAGTGGTCTAAGGCGCCAGACTCAAGGGTTGACTCCTTCCTCAGCAAAGAGGCTTCTGGTCTCCAATTGGAGGCGTGGGTTCAAATCCCACTTCTGACAGATCATTTTACCTGCAGGTTTCATCCCTCAGTCCAAACAACTGTCACCCAAGATGGGGCTCTAACTCGCAACCTTTTCTTTTGTTGTGCGAGGCCCGGCTAGCTCAGACGGCAGAGCATGAGACTCTTAATCTCAGGGTCGTGGGTTCGAGCCCCACGTTGGGCTGTGATGTTTTAGACTAGGACTTATCCTCAGATGAAGTTGTTGTCGATTACCCCAACAAAACAACTATACATGGAACTGTTACAGACTTTGCAAGAGTAGATAGATTGAATCTCTCAAAAGTGTCTTGCACCTGTGTGTTTCCTGACGCACTCTTGAGTCCAGTTGGAAGCGGTTATGCACTATACAACTTTTGGCCAGAAGTCCAATGGCACTTTGTACAGCTTTTAGAACAGTAGTCCTCCGTACAAACAAGAATAGTTTGTCAGCTGTCAGGATGGCCGAGTGGTCAAAGGCGCCAGACTCAAGGGTTGACTCCTTCCTCAGCAAAGAGGCTTCTGGTCTCCAATTGGAGGCGTGGGTTCAAATCCCACTTCTGACAGATCATTTTACCTGCAGGTTTCATCCCTCAGTCCAAACAACTGTCACCCAAGATGGGGCTCTAACTCGCAACCTTTTCTTTTGTTGTGCGAGGCCCGGCTAGCTCAGACGGCAGAGCATGAGACTCTTAATCTCAGGGTCGTGGGTTCGAGCCCCACGTTGGGCTGTGATGTTTTAGACTAGGACTTATCCTCAGATGAAGTTGTTGTCGATTACCCCAACAAAACAACTATACATGGAACTGTTACAGACTTTGCAAGAGTAGATAGATTGAATCTCTCAAAAGTGTCTTGCACCTGTGTGTTTCCTGACGCACTCTTGAGTCCAGTTGGAAGCGGTTATGCACTATACAACTTTTGGCCAGAAGTCCAATGGCACTTTGTACAGCTTTTAGAACAGTAGTCCTCCGTACAAACAAGAATAGTTTGTCAGCTGTCAGGATGGCCGAGTGGTCAAAGGCGCCAGACTCAAGGGTTGACTCCTTCCTCAGCAAAGAGGCTTCTGGTCTCCAATTGGAGGCGTGGGTTCAAATCCCACTTCTGACAGATCATTTTACCTGCAGGTTTCATCCCTCAGTCCAAACAACTGTCACCCAAGATGGGGCTCTGACTCGCAACCTTTTCTTTTGTTGTGCGAGGCCCGGCTAGCTCAGACGGCAGAGCATGAGACTCTTAATCTCAGGGTCGTGGGTTCGAGCCCCACGTTGGGCTGTGATGTTTTAGACTAGGACTTATCCTCAGATGAAGTTGTTGTCGATTACCCCAACAAAACAACTATACATGGAACTGTTACAGACTTTGCAAGAGTAGATAGATTGAATCTCTCAAAAGTGTCTTGCACCTGTGTGTTTCCTGACGCACTCTTGAGTCCAGTTGGAAGCGGTTATGCACTATACAACTTTTGGCCAGAAGTCCAATGGCACTTTGTACAGCTTTTAGAACAGTAGTCCTCCGTACAAACAAGAATAGTTTGTCAGCTGTCAGGATGGCCGAGTGGTCTAAGGCGCCAGACTCAAGGGTTGACTCCTTCCTCAGCAAAGAGGCTTCTGGTCTCCAATTGGAGGCGTGGGTTCAAATCCCACTTCTGACAGATCATTTTACCTGCAGGTTTCATCCCTCAGTCCAAACAACTGTCACCCAAGATGGGGCTCTAACTCGCAACCTTTTCTTTTGTTGTGCGAGGCCCGGCTAGCTCAGACGGCAGAGCATGAGACTCTTAATCTCAGGGTCGTGGGTTCGAGCCCCACGTTGGGCTGTGATGTTTTAGACTAGGACTTATCCTCAGATGAAGTTGTTGTCGATTACCCCAACAAAACAACTATACATGGAACTGTTACAGACTTTGCAAGAGTAGATAGGATTGAATCTCTCAAAAGTGTCTTGCACCTGTGTGTTTCCTGACGCACTCTTGAGTCCAGTTGGAAGCGGTTATGCACTATACAACTTTTGGCCAGAAGTCCAATGGCACTTTGTACAGCTTTTAGAACAGTAGTCCTCCGTACAAACAAGAATAGTTTGTCAGCTGTCAGGATGGCCGAGTGGTCTAAGGCGCCAGACTCAAGGGTTGACTCCTTCCTCAGCAAAGAGGCTTCTGGTCTCCAATTGGAGGCGTGTGTTCAAATCCCACTTCTGACAGATCATTTTACCTGCAGGTTTCATCCCTCAGTCCAAACAACTGTCACCCAAGATGGGGCTCTGACTCGCAACCTTTTCTTTTGTTGTGCGAGGCCCGGCTAGCTCAGACGGCAGAGCATGAGACTCTTAATCTCAGGGTCGTGGGTTCGAGCCCCACGTTGGGCTGTGATGTTTTAGACTAGGACTTATCCTCAGATGAAGTTGTTGTCGATTACCCCAACAAAACAACTATACATGGAACTGTTACAGACTTTGCAAGAGTAGATAGATTGAATCTCTCAAAAGTGTCTTGCACCTGTGTGTTTCCTGACGCACTCTTGAGTCCAGTTGGAAGCGGTTATGCACTATACAACTTTTGGCCAGAAGTCCAATGGCACTTTGTACAGCTTTTAGAACAGTAGTCCTCCGTACAAACAAGAATAGTTTGTCAGCTGTCAGGATGGCCGAGTGGTCTAAGGCGCCAGACTCAAGGGTTGACTCCTTCCTCAGCAAAGAGGCTTCTGGTCTCCAATTGGAGGCGTGGGTTCAAATCCCACTTCTGACAGATCATTTTACCTGCAGGTTTCATCCCTCAGTCCAAACAACTGTCACCCAAGATGGGGCTCTAACTCGCAACCTTTTCTTTTGTTGTGCGAGGCCCGGCTAGCTCAGACGGCAGAGCATGAGACTCTTAATCTCAGGGTCGTGGGTTCGAGCCCCACGTTGGGCTGTGATGTTTTAGACTAGGACTTATCCTCAGATGAAGTTGTTGTCGATTACCCCAACAAAACAACTATACATGGAACTGTTACAGACTTTGCAAGAGTAGATAGATTGAATCTCTCAAAAGTGTCTTGCACCTGTGTGTTTCCTGACGCACTCTTGAGTCCAGTTGGAAGCGGTTATGCACTATACAACTTTTGGCCAGAAGTCCAATGGCACTTTGTACAGCTTTTAGAACAGTAGTCCTCCGTACAAACAAGAATAGTTTGTCAGCTGTCAGGATGGCCGAGTGGTCAAAGGCGCCAGACTCAAGGGTTGACTCCTTCCTCAGCAAAGAGGCTTCTGGTCTCCAATTGGAGGCGTGTGTTCAAATCCCACTTCTGACAGATCATTTTACCTGCAGGTTTCATCCCTCAGTCCAAACAACTGTCACCCAAGATGGAGCTCTGACTCGCAACCTTTTCTTTTGTTGTGCGAGGCCCGGCTAGCTCAGACGGCAGAGCATGAGACTCTTAATCTCAGGGTCGTGGGTTCGAGCCCCACGTTGGGCTGTGATGTTTTAGACTAGGACTTATCCTCAGATGAAGTTGTTGTCGATTACCCCAACAAAACAACTATACATGGAACTGTTACAGACTTTGCAAGAGTAGATAGATTGAATCTCTCAAAAGTGTCTTGCACCTGTGTGTTTCCTGACACACTCTTGAGTCCAGTTGGAAGCGGTTATGCACTATACAACTTTTGGCCAGAAGTCCAATGGCACTTTGTACAGCTTTTAGAACAGTAGTCCTCCGTACAAACAAGAATAGTTTGTCAGCTGTCAGGATGGCCGAGTGGTCTAAGGCGCCAGACTCAAGGGTTGACTCCTTCCTCAGCAAAGAGGCTTCTGGTCTCCAATTGGAGGCGTGGGTTCAAATCCCACTTCTGACAGATCATTTTACCTGCAGGTTTCATCCCTCAGTCCAAACAACTGTCACCCAAGATGGGGCTCTGACTCGCAACCTTTTCTTTTGTTGTGCGAGGCCCGGCTAGCTCAGACGGCAGAGCATGAGACTCTTAATCTCAGGGTCGTGGGTTCGAGCCCCACGTTGGGCTGTGATGTTTTAGACTAGGACTTATCCTCAGATGAAGTTGTTGTCGATTACCCCAACAAAACAACTATACATGGAACTGTTACAGACTTTGCAAGAGTAGATAGATTGAATCTCTCAAAAGTGTCTTGCACCTGTGTGTTTCCTGACGCACTCTTGAGTCCAGTTGGAAGCGGTTATGCACTATACAACTTTTGGCCAGAAGTCCAATGGCACTTTGTACAGCTTTTAGAACAGTAGTCCTCCGTACAAACAAGAATAGTTTGTCAGCTGTCAGGATGGCCGAGTGGTCTAAGGCGCCAGACTCAAGGGTTGACTCCTTCCTCAGCAAAGAGGCTTCTGGTCTCCAATTGGAGGCGTGGGTTCAAATCCCACTTCTGACAGATCATTTTACCTGCAGGTTTCATCCCTCAGTCCAAACAACTGTCACCCAAGATGGGGCTCTAACTCGCAACCTTTTCTTTTGTTGTGCGAGGCCCGGCTAGCTCAGACGGCAGAGCATGAGACTCTTAATCTCAGGGTCGTGGGTTCGAGCCCCACGTTGGGCTGTGATGTTTTAGACTAGGACTTATCCTCAGATGAAGTTGTTGTCGATTACCCCAACAAAACAACTATACATGGAACTGTTACAGACTTTGCAAGAGTAGATGGATTGAATCTCTCAAAAGTGTCTTGCACCTGTGTGTTTCCTGACGCACTCTTGAGTCCAGTTGGAAGCGGTTATGCACTATACAACTTTTGGCCAGAAGTCCAATGGCACTTTGTACAGCTTTTAGAACAGTAGTCCTCCGTACAAACAAGAATAGTTTGTCAGCTGTCAGGATGGCCGAGTGGTCTAAGGCGCCAGACTCAAGGGTTGACTCCTTCCTCAGCAAAGAGGCTTCTGGTCTCCAATTGGAGGCGTGGGTTCAAATCCCACTTCTGACAGATCATTTTACCTGCAGGTTTCATCCCTCAGTCCAAACAACTGTCACCCAAGATGGGGCTCTAACTCGCAACCTTTTCTTTTGTTGTGCGAGGCCCGGCTAGCTCAGACGGCAGAGCATGAGACTCTTAATCTCAGGGTCGTGGGTTCGAGCCCCACGTTGGGCTGTGATGTTTTAGACTAGGACTTATCCTCAGATGAAGTTGTTGTCGATTACCCCAACAAAACAACTATACATGGAACTGTTACAGACTTTGCAAGAGTAGATAGATTGAATCTCTCAAAAGTGTCTTGCACCTGTGTGTTTCCTGACGCACTCTTGAGTCCAGTTGGAAGCGGTTATGCACTATACAACTTTTGGCCAGAAGTCCAATGGCACTTTGTACAGCTTTTAGAACAGTAGTCCTCCGTACAAACAAGAATAGTTTGTCAGCTGTCAGGATGGCCGAGTGGTCTAAGGCGCCAGACTCAAGGGTTGACTCCTTCCTCAGCAAAGAGGCTTCTGGTCTCCAATTGGAGGCGTGGGTTCAAATCCCACTTCTGACAGATCATTTTACCTGCAGGTTTCATCCCTCAGTCCAAACAACTGTCACCCAAGATGGGGCTCTAACTCGCAACCTTTTCTTTTGTTGTGCGAGGCCCGGCTAGCTCAGACGGCAGAGCATGAGACTCTTAATCTCAGGGTCGTGGGTTCGAGCCCCACGTTGGGCTGTGATGTTTTAGACTAGGACTTATCCTCAGATGAAGTTGTTGTCGATTACCCCAACAAAACAACTATACATGGAACTGTTACAGACTTTGCAAGAGTAGATAGATTGAATCTCTCAAAAGTGTCTTGCACCTGTGTGTTTCCTGACGCACTCTTGAGTCCAGTTGGAAGCGGTTATGCACTATACAACTTTTGGCCAGAAGTCCAATGGCACTTTGTACAGCTTTTAGAACAGTAGTCCTCCGTACAAACAAGAATAGTTTGTCAGCTGTCAGGATGGCCGAGTGGTCTAAGGCGCCAGACTCAAGGGTTGACTCCTTCCTCAGCAAAGAGGCTTCTGGTCTCCAATTGGAGGCGTGGGTTCAAATCCCACTTCTGACAGATCATTTTACCTGCAGGTTTCATCCCTCAGTCCAAACAACTGTCACCCAAGATGGGGCTCTAACTCGCAACCTTTTCTTTTGTTGTGCGAGGCCCGGCTAGCTCAGACGGCAGAGCATGAGACTCTTAATCTCAGGGTCGTGGGTTCGAGCCCCACGTTGGGCTGTGATGTTTTAGACTAGGACTTATCCTCAGATGAAGTTGTTGTCGATTACCCCAACAAAACAACTATACATGGAACTGTTACAGACTTTGCAAGAGTAGATGGATTGAATCTCTCAAAAGTGTCTTGCACCTGTGTGTTTCCTGACGCACTCTTGAGTCCAGTTGGAAGCGGTTATGCACTATACAACTTTTGGCCAGAAGTCCAATGGCACTTTGTACAGCTTTTAGAACAGTAGTCCTCCGTACAAACAAGAATAGTTTGTCAGCTGTCAGGATGGCCGAGTGGTCAAAGGCGCCAGACTCAAGGGTTGACTCCTTCCTCAGCAAAGAGGCTTCTGGTCTCCAATTGGAGGCGTGTGTTCAAATCCCACTTCTGACAGATCATTTTACCTGCAGGTTTCATCCCTCAGTCCAAACAACTGTCACCCAAGATGGGGCTCTGACTCGCAACCTTTTCTTTTGTTGTGCGAGGCCCGGCTAGCTCAGACGGCAGAGCATGAGACTCTTAATCTCAGGGTCGTGGGTTCGAGCCCCACGTTGGGCTGTGATGTTTTAGACTAGGACTTATCCTCAGATGAAGTTGTTGTCGATTACCCCAACAAAACAACTATACATGGAACTGTTACAGACTTTGCAAGAGTAGATAGATTGAATCTCTCAAAAGTGTCTTGCACCTGTGTGTTTCCTGACGCACTCTTGAGTCCAGTTGGAAGCGGTTATGCACTATACAACTTTTGGCCAGAAGTCCAATGGCACTTTGTACAGCTTTTAGAACAGTAGTCCTCCGTACAAACAAGAATAGTTTGTCAGCTGTCAGGATGGCCGAGTGGTCTAAGGCGCCAGACTCAAGGGTTGACTCCTTCCTCAGCAAAGAGGCTTCTGGTCTCCAATTGGAGGCGTGGGTTCAAATCCCACTTCTGACAGATCATTTTACCTGCAGGTTTCATCCCTCAGTCCAAACAACTGTCACCCAAGATGGGGCTCTAACTCGCAACCTTTTCTTTTGTTGTGCGAGGCCCGGCTAGCTCAGACGGCAGAGCATGAGACTCTTAATCTCAGGGTCGTGGGTTCGAGCCCCACGTTGGGCTGTGATGTTTTAGACTAGGACTTATCCTCAGATGAAGTTGTTGTCGATTACCCCAACAAAACAACTATACATGGAACTGTTACAGACTTTGCAAGAGTAGATGGATTGAATCTCTCAAAAGTGTCTTGCACCTGTGTGTTTCCTGACGCACTCTTGAGTCCAGTTGGAAGCGGTTATGCACTATACAACTTTTGGCCAGAAGTCCAATGGCACTTTGTACAGCTTTTAGAACAGTAGTCCTCCGTACAAACAAGAATAGTTTGTCAGCTGTCAGGATGGCCGAGTGGTCTAAGGCGCCAGACTCAAGGGTTGACTCCTTCCTCAGCAAAGAGGCTTCTGGTCTCCAATTGGAGGCGTGGGTTCAAATCCCACTTCTGACAGATCATTTTACCTGCAGGTTTCATCCCTCAGTCCAAACAACTGTCACCCAAGATGGGGCTCTGACTCGCAACCTTTTCTTTTGTTGTGCGAGGCCCGGCTAGCTCAGACGGCAGAGCATGAGACTCTTAATCTCAGGGTCGTGGGTTCGAGCCCCACGTTGGGCTGTGATGTTTTAGACTAGGACTTATCCTCAGATGAAGTTGTTGTCGATTACCCCAACAAAACAACTATACATGGAACTGTTACAGACTTTGCAAGAGTAGATAGATTGAATCTCTCAAAAGTGTCTTGCACCTGTGTGTTTCCTGACGCACTCTTGAGTCCAGTTGGAAGCGGTTATGCACTATACAACTTTTGGCCAGAAGTCCAATGGCACTTTGTACACCTTTTAGAACAGTAGTCCTCCGTACAAACAAGAATAGTTTGTCAGCTGTCAGGATGGCCGAGTGGTCTAAGGTGCCAGACTCAAGGGTTGACTCCTTCCTCAGCAAAGAGGCTTCTGGTCTCCAATTGGAGGCGTGGGTTCAAATCCCACTTCTGACAGATCATTTTACCTGCAGGTTTCATCCCTCAGTCCAAACAACTGTCACCCAAGATGGGGCTCTAACTCGCAACCTTTTCTTTTTTTCTGCGAGGCCCGGCTAGCTCAGACGGCAGAGCATGAGACTCTTAATCTCAGGGTCGTGGGTTCGAGCCCCACGTTGGGCTGTGATGTTTTAGACTAGGACTTATCCTCAGATGAAGTTGTTGTCGATTACCCCAACAAAACAACTATACATGGAACTGTTACAGACTTTGCAAGAGTAGATAGATTGAATCTCTCAAAAGTGTCTTGCACCTGTGTGTTTCCTGACGCACTCTTGAGTCCAGTTGGAAGCGGTTATGCACTATACAACTTTTGGCCAGAAGTCCAATGGCACTTTGTACACCTTTTAGAACAGTAGTCCTCCGTACAAACAAGAATAGTTTGTCAGCTGTCAGGATGGCCGAGTGGTCTAAGGCGCCCGACTCAAGGGTTGACTCCTTCCTCAGCAAAGAGGCTTCTGGTCTCCAATTGGAGGCGTGGGTTCAAATCCCACTTCTGACAGATCATTTTACCTGCAGGTTTCATCCCTCAGTCCAAACAACTGTCACCCAAGATGGGGCTCTAACTCGCAACCTTTTCTTTTGTTCTGCGAGGCCCGGCTAGCTCAGACGGCAGAGCATGAGACTCTTAATCTCAGGGTCGTGGGTTCGAGCCCCACGTTGGGCTGTGATGTTTTAGACTAGGACTTATCCTCAGATGAAGTTGTTGTCGATTACCCCAACAAAACAACTATACATGGAACTGTTACAGACTTTGCAAGAGTAGATAGATTGAATCTCTCAAAAGTGTCTTGCACCTGTGTGTTTCCTGAAGCACTCTTGAGTCCAGTTGGAAGCGGTTATGCACTATACAACTTTTGGCCAGAAGTCCAATGGCACTTTGTACACCTTTTAGAACAGTAGTCCTCCGTACAAACAAGAATAGTTTGTCAGCTGTCAGGATGGCCGAGTGGTCTAAGGTGCCAGACTCAAGGGTTGACTCCTTCCTCAGCAAAGAGGCTTCTGGTCTCCAATTGGAGGCGTGGGTTCAAATCCCACTTATGACAGATCATTTTACCTGCAGGTTTCATCCCTCAGTCCAAACAACTGTCACCCAAGATGGGGCTCTGACTCGCAACCTTTTCTTTTGTTGTGCGAGGCCCGGCTAGCTCAGACGGCAGAGCATGAGACTCTTAATCTCAGGGTCGTGGGTTCGAGCCCCACGTTGGGCTGTGATGTTTTAGACTAGGACTTATCCTCAGATGAAGTTGTTGTCGATTACCCCAACAAAACAACTATACATGGAACTGTTACAGACTTTGCAAGAGTAGATAGATTGAATCTCTCAAAAGTGTCTTGCACCTGTGTGTTTCCTGACGCACTCTTGAGTCCAGTTGGAAGCGGTTATGCACTATACAACTTTTGGCCAGAAGTCCAATGGCACTTTGTACACCTTTTAGAACAGTAGTCCTCCGTACAAACAAGAATAGTTTGTCAGCTGTCAGGATGGCCGAGTGGTCTAAGGCGCCCGACTCAAGGGTTGACTCCTTCCTCAGCAAAGAGGCTTCTGGTCTCCAATTGGAGGCGTGGGTTCAAATCCCACTTCTGACAGATCATTTTACCTGCAGGTTTCATCCCTCAGTCCAAACAACTGTCACCCAAGATGGGGCTCTAACTCGCAACCTTTTCTTTTGTTCTGCGAGGCCCGGCTAGCTCAGACGGCAGAGCATGAGACTCTTAATCTCAGGGTCGTGGGTTCGAGCCCCACGTTGGGCTGTGATGTTTTAGACTAGGACTTATCCTCAGATGAAGTTGTTGTCGATTACCCCAACAAAACAACTATACATGGAACTGTTACAGACTTTGCAAGAGTAGATAGATTGAATCTCTCAAAAGTGTCTTGCACCTGTGTGTTTCCTGAAGCACTCTTGAGTCCAGTTGGAAGCGGTTATGCACTATACAACTTTTGGCCAGAAGTCCAATGGCACTTTGTACACCTTTTAGAACAGTAGTCCTCCGTACAAACAAGAATAGTTTGTCAGCTGTCAGGATGGCCGAGTGGTCTAAGGTGCCAGACTCAAGGGTTGACTCCTTCCTCAGCAAAGAGGCTTCTGGTCTCCAATTGGAGGCGTGGGTTCAAATCCCACTTATGACAGATCATTTTACCTGCAGGTTTCATCCCTCAGTCCAAACAACTGTCACCCAAGATGGGGCTCTGACTCGCAACCTTTTCTTTTGTTGTGCGAGGCCCGGCTAGCTCAGACGGCAGAGCATGAGACTCTTAATCTCAGGGTCGTGGGTTCGAGCCCCACGTTGGGCTGTGATGTTTTAGACTAGGACTTATCCTCAGATGAAGTTGTTGTCGATTACCCCAACAAAACAACTATACATGGAACTGTTACAGACTTTGCAAGAGTAGATAGATTGAATCTCTCAAAAGTGTCTTGCACCTGTGTGTTTCCTGACGCACTCTTGAGTCCAGTTGGAAGCGGTTATGCACTATACAACTTTTGTCCAGAAGTCCAATGGCACTTTGTACACCTTTTAGAACAGTAGTCCTCCGTACAAACAAGAATAGTTTGTCAGCTGTCAGGATGGCCGAGTGGTCTAAGGCGCCAGACTCAAGGGTTGACTCCTTCCTCAGCAAAGAGGCTTCTGGTCTCCAATTGGAGGCGTGTGTTCAAATCCCACTTCTGACAGATCATTTTACCTGCAGGTTTCATCCCTCAGTCCAAACAACTGTCACCCAAGATGGGGCTCTAACTCGCAACCTTTTCTTTTGTTGTGCGAGGCCCGGCTAGCTCAGACGGCAGAGCATGAGACTCTTAATCTCAGGGTCGTGGGTTCGAGCCCCACGTTGGGCTGTGATGTTTTAGACTAGGACTTATCCTCAGATGAAGTTGTTGTCGATTACCCCAACAAAACAACTATACATGGAACTGTTACAGACTTTGCAAGAGTAGATAGATTGAATCTCTCAAAAGTGTCTTGCACCTGTGTGTTTCCTGACGCACTCTTGAGTCCAGTTGGAAGCGGTTTTGCACTATACAACTTTTGGCCAGAAGTCCAATGGCACTTTGTACACCTTTTAGAACAGTAGTCCTCCGTACAAACAAGAATAGCTTGTCAGCTGTCAGGATGGCCGAGTGGTCTAAGGCGCCAGACTCAAGGGTTGACTCCTTCCTCAGCAAAGAGGCTTCTGGTCTCCTATTGGAGGTGTGTTTTCAAATCCCACTTCTGACAGATCGTTCCGTTTGTTTGTTTACAAGTGGTCCTGTACTTCTGTGGTTTCATGATGATCCATCTTTAGAAAACAAGGAAATTAATATTGTTTGATTGCATGCCAGAGGTGGCACTTTCAACTTGAATTATGTACATACACACACTTGTGCTACCCACAAACACATATTTAGCACCACTACCTCATGTTCACACACACACTTCTGCAAAATGCTGTGTTTCATTTAGCTTTCAAACAAACATATACAGAAAGTTTTGTCCCTCTCGCACACACACAAAACCTCAGTCTGGCCCGCTTAAGCCGCTGTTCCTTGAAGGGCTCAGCGAGAGGCTAAGGGGATTTAGATTGTACAATACTGACATATTTAGACTGACTCCCTCCCTCAGGTTCTCTCACTCCCTAGCTCTTTCCAGGCCACTGTTAAACTTAAAGTATAAGTCCAACATGTGAAACAGATGAAGCAGCAGGAGAGGAAGAGAGAGGATAGGAAAGGAAAGGAGGAGAGAATAAAGTACACAAGAGAGAGATGAGAGTGACGGTTAAAAGAAAAAGGGAAGAAATAGAAAAGACAAAAGTCTACACACTGTATGTCGATGTGATCAAAGTACTCCTCTAAATGTGTGTTTGTACACCCCATTAAATGATGTTCAGGTGTGTGTGTGTGTGCGTGTGTGTGTGTGTGTGTGTGTGATCTAATTGCTTGTGGCTCTTTCGCTCTATGTAGACTCAAAACCGGATGAAGCTAATGGCGGACAACTATGAGGATGACCACCTGAAGGTCTCCACTCCAAACTCAGAGCAGCCCAACAATCACAAGCCCTCTCCAGACCAGGTAAGATCTCTGCCCAGAGGGAGACTTAACTTGAGGTTAACCTCCAAATATGGTCCCAGCTCCCAGAAAACACCAAATATCATAACTCTTATGTGGATGAAAGCATGCTCTAAAACTCACACATTCATGTATTTGAACTGGCATTGCAACATTACATGAATTTACTTTATATGTTTCAACTATTACTAGCCAACGTTTTTTCCTGCGCCTACGATGTTCTACTCAAAATTTCTGCTTCACCAACTAACTTCCTGCTTTCTCCAAACTCACGCTGCGGTTGGACCAAACTAACCAATAGGATGATGAGGAGGGTATTTGGGCCTAGCGAGCCACATGCCTTCTTTCTCTCTCTCTCGGTGCGCCATTTTTTACAGAAGGGTGAGCGTCTTATTTGTCTGGATCAGATCACGTTTGGATGTGCTCATCATTTGTCTTCCATTCTTGCTTTTCTTTTGTTTCATCCGTGAGTTTGTGAGCTGGTTCTGGTGTTGTGATATTGTCATATCATTTTTTCTTCCATTCTTTCATCAACATTCGCCATTGAAACTCTTCTTCTCACTGAGACTTTCCTTCTCTCTTATAATTTGGGTTGAAATTAGTCATTTCTTGATCTCTCGTGCGAGTAACCCCAATATATTTTCTCAGCGGTTTTATTACCTAAACAGGAATGCTTTCAAATCAACTCCTGAAATATGTGCTTAAGCATCTCATCTTTTACATTACATTTCATTTAGCTGATGCTTTTATGCAAATCATACACCCCGCTACAGGGAGCAATTCAGGGTCTTGCTCAAGGACACATCGAACAAGACCCTGTGGCCCTATGTTGGCCAGCTGCCACTAGTGAGAACCATATATCTGTTTTACCTTTTGTTTTAAAGAAGCCTGTACCCTAATATCTGGGGTGTAAGTCGAAAATAGTCTACCTCTTTTTTACTGATGCGCTTGTTAATAAGTGCATCTGTTTTCTTATTGGATTTTATTGGCATCATATATTAGTCTTAGTCTTCTTTTAGGACATGCTTTTTCTCAGCTGGACCTACTTTATGTGTGGGATATAGTGGAAGATTTAAGAAAGCTGTTGCTTTGCCAAAATAATAAATAAAGTCAAGTTTTTTTTAGGAATGATGAAAGAGGAATATTTCTCTTGACACTGACCGTTACTGTTTTTCATTTATACAATGGGGCTTTCTAGTATTTTTAAGGCCCACATTATATTCATCGCACATGTTTGACAACCTTTAAGCCAAGCAAGAACTGAAAACACTCAAATCAATCTGAACACATCTTATTTAGAATTAAGTCATTCTTAAGACAAAAAAAACCTAATTTGTCACTTTTCTAATGCAAATCTTAATGTTTCTACGATTTTCTTGAATAATACTGTACAACATATCAATCTCAGGGTACAATGTTCTAGTCCCACGTTTGATGAAGGTGTTTTGGTCTGCACACTCATCCATTACTTTTCTCTGGACCTATATCAGCATACAGTGTCCACTGTCACCTGGACCCACAACATTTGTGGTTGTTGCTGTTACACAGCACATGATAGTAACTATGCCTTGAAATCTGAGCCTTTTTCCCATTGCTTGCAGCAAGCTTGCTAGCTCAGTCGGTAGAGCATGAGCCTTAATGAGGTTCGATCCCCATGCTGGGCAGCCAGGTTTTAGACCGTAGACTCAAATGCCAGCCGGGACGAGTGTGTTGTAGTTTACCCTGTCTATAGTGGGGAGTAATACAGACTTAACAAAGAGTTGTCCACCTATACAATCACTGTCCTTTGGATGTGTTGAACTTGGGATGTTTGTTGTAGGCTGCGGTGTAAAACACATAATGCTACAAATCGATCTTAACACATCTAATGAAGAATAAAGTCTTTCTTTATAGAAAATATTTCACTTCTTGCTTTTCAAATGCAAATTTTTATGTTTCAACAATTGTCTTGAATAATTCGCTGTCAATACATGTGGACGATCTGAAAAGCTAACGTCACTTGTTCTTGTCAAATTCTTGTAAAGTTATTTGGAAATTATGTAATTCTGAAAGTATCTTTTATGTTTGGTTTCACATTAGTAAAATGGTTTGATCTACTGACAGGTCAATGGAGGCAACACCACATATGAGTAGCACATGCTGGTTTTAGGGGCAGCTCAGTTCCACCAGTGGGATTTCCCTTTGGGATGCTAAAAGCCCAAAAGTTCAACAGTGGATCTAAGTTCGACCCTGGTTATTAATTTGCGGTAGTACCTCCCTGCTGAAAGAGGCAGGTCAGTCAGTCTCTTTTTCTATATTTCTTCATGAGTATTCACATTTACAGTACAGACACACTTCTCCTTGGTGTGTAAGGCGGGTAATTTGCCATAGCACATTACATAAGAACTGTGAGGGATTGTGTCTCTTTCAATAAGGGAATTCTGTTCGACCGTTGGCGAATGAAATGCTTCAGAAAAAACTGAAACACAGGAGAGCACTCACACACACTCAGCATTGTCGAGGAGCTCTTTATGGTATATTGCATTTTATATGGTCGTCAGTGGTCTTGGATGCACCAGTGAAAAAAGACAGGGAAGAGGGGAAAATGTTTCTTTTATAAAGGAGTTCAGTGTTTTAGTTGGTGAGGTTTTTCAATGCTTAAAAAATGAGTTAATGATTAACGACGCAAAGCTCTGATTTGTTATATCAAACAGGATCTCACAAAGTTGATCTGTATGAATTGTTTTTCATTAGTGCTACACTGAAGGCAACAAAAAATATTTAATTTTGACATGACATTACTGTTGATGTTAATTATTAATTACTAATTACTGTTATGTTTGTGGAGTTAGTTTTTACTTAACAGTCAGAAAACTGTGTGATCACTTTGTGATTAAAGAGAACATAATTGGGTTATTAGTTATATGAGATGATATGATATATATCATTGTATAACGTGGCTGTAGAATTTTTTTTTTAAACGTGGCCTGTGAGTGGGGCTAGCTGAATGTCCCTCATTGGTCTTGTTTCATTGCATAGTAAGAATCTCGTAGGCAGGCATGGGAGGCTAATAAAGAGGCACAAACACACACACAGAGGCGTATAAAATGATGGCTCCATTGGGATTGGTTCATAGAACAGTAAGACATTGAAAAACTCTGTGGACTCATTAAACACATGCACGCTGCATATGTTGACCATTGCAGGTTGTGAAATACAATAAAAACATGTAGGCACATATATATTGTACAACTTAATAAAATAAATAAATCCAAAGGCTTCAAGTCCTGCAAAGACTTTTAGAAGTTAGTGTTACTTTTGTTTTTCATATTATTATTACTGGTATAAATTCAGGCTTATTGTTAAATATTTGTTTCTGTTAGTCATTCCATATTTCTTGGAAAAGGGAAAGAAAACACTGGCGTTATTTCTCTCTAAATGTCTTCCTTATATTGCCATCATTCCTTCCATTCTTTATGTCTGTTTCTAATTTGTCTTGCATTTGATCCACAGAGCTTTGCTGCAGGTCTGGAAAGTGTGCACAGTCCTCTTTTTTTTCAAGCTTTCTGACAGTATAGTCTGGATTAGAAAGTGTGAGGGAACAGCTGTTGAACATATGTTGAGTATGTTTTTAAAGCATTAAAGCCAGATTTTAAGAGATGTGTTCACATATTGGCATATAACACGACAGCCTCGCAGCAATAACGTCCTTGTTGCTTTACTGCTATCGGCATACATCATAACATACAGCAACAGAGGTGTTGTGAAATGCAGAATGTGTTGGATCCCTGCAGCCTTCAACTCTATCATTTTCTCCTTGCTTCTCTTTCCGTTTCCCTCTCTCCTCCGGAGGGAAATGTCCAGTAATGCATTTCGTAATGGACTGTAACCTACTGGCAGGTCCTCTCTGGAAAATACTGTAACTAGAGCTATTTACAACTTTGATAAAGATCCCTTTTCTGTGTCGCAATGTGTTTGTGTCTGTGTACTGTGTGGGTATGTACACTGGGTTTGTCATGAAGGTATCCACTCATGAACACAGCAGAGGAGATGGGCAAAAAAATACACCTAATGTGTGCGTGAGAGTGTGTTGTGTTTGCAGTAAATAAGGACTCAGAATCAAAAGTGACAGTTACTTTGATTTACTGTCAGCTGTCATTGTCGCAGCAATGCTGCTGGGGAAGAGCGTGGTATACATTATTTTTCCCTCACAAAAAACACCCACATCTAGTTTGTTTGCCAGGATAGATATAGTTATGTCATATTCGGACATGATCAATCTGCAGTTTTTATTTAGTCACTGTTTTGACAGTTGAGGCTGGCTTTCAGATTTAGAAAACATGTTAAAGCTGTGTGTCTGATAGATATATTTCTTGATTTGTTTTTTGTTAGTTTTTTCTTCCATCAGTCATTTTAAATACAACATGAAATAAATGAGAGCATTAAAGTCACTTTATACGACAAGGTCTCTGTTATTTTATATATTAATGTCTTTCTTATCATGCTATATTTCTCTATTTCATCTATGCAAAATGGCCACCAAAGCGAAAAAATGTGTCTCTATAATAGTAATCTTTTGTTGTCAGTTCAACCCATGCTTGGCTTAGGTGAGCTAAGCCAAGTGAGCTGAAGTGGCAGGGAGTGTCAGTATGGTTACTATGGTTCTGTGCAGTTTAAAACTCCATTCACAGTGCTTAAACTAGGCTGGAGGCTTCTGTTATACAGTTTCAACAAATACCTGCAGACAAGTATTTTTTTTAAATATGACACAATTCATACTGACTGAAAATCAGAACACAGAGAGTCAGTGCAAACAAGTATTTTGACGGATGACTGAATTAAATGCATGAAGAATACAACGCAAGTCAAAACAGATGACACATTTGCAACTCTTGCATCTCCAGTAAATGGTAAAGAGAGAACGATAATGAACACAAGATTGGAGAACAGACAGTGAATGGATCCTCCCGTGAAACCTGTGATTGTGTGTGTGCTGAGTGATGATGAGCATGCATCACAGGGTGTGGACAGACCCCGCTGGGACTGAATATCCTTTACCAACACACACATACAAGCTGACAGCCCTCTTAACATGCTTTCTCTGCACTTAAATCCTTCAATTCCCCAAGGAGAACCGTTTGTCTGTGTGTCTTATCTGTGTGTGTCTGCGTCTCTTGGGGGAGTTACTGTTTAGCTCGTCTGACCCTCATTCCCACACTCACACTAAACGTTAAACGTGGGAATCAGATTCAAAGCTGTCAACTGTAGATTGTAGTCTGGATCAATTCTCTAAATACAATCTGGAGAAATGAATTTGTGTGACAATGCTACATTGCAGTTAGTTGACTGCAGTTGTTGGTCTCTGTTGATAAAAGGCTCGGTCAGAAGATACAGAGAAATGTGGTTAACACAGATGAATATGCTTCACCGTGCATCTTAAAGGTTTAATTTAGAATAGTTTTTCAAATAGCAGCTTTCCTATCGTGCAAATCAAAAATTGAAGAAATGTGCCTTCATCACTTCTTCTCACAGTATTCAGGCTCCTTTTTAACTTTTTGTGACTCTTTTACGTAAAACATCCCATTCGCTGTCATCTCTCCATTTCCATGTCTGTTTTCATCCTGCCTTATCCTATGTGCTTGAATTAGCCCAACTCTAATGCTAGTTTGGCTTTGTACGAAGTATGTTGTGTCCTAATTTTAAGTGTTCAATTTATACCAATAACACCACACAAAAAAATCTAATCACGCAAAATTATGATGATTCATGATGATGAAAGTGTGACATTTTAATTCACAACTCTCTATGAAGTAAACTCAAGTACTCTGTATATCGAATGAATGTTTTGCATTAGGGTAATTAGTTGAATGTCTATTTTTTTTATTTCTCTCTCCCCTTTATGCCTGTAGAAGGTATGTGACCCGAAAAATTATATGTTATTAAATGGAGAGCATACATTGTTATACTTAGGCCAGCATTATAATGAATACATATTTTTTAAAAATAATAATGACTAACAGTATTTACTGCTCTCAGACCACTTTCTATCTCTTGTAAGACCTTGTGTGTTTCTAATGTGGTAAAATATTTTAAACAATTATCATAGGCAGTATTGACCTTGATTTTGTGTACAATAAAATTAATCCCTCTAATTTTTGTCCCCTATCACCTCTATCCTCCTCCAGATTCTCTCTCCTCTCCTGGATCTCAATCAGAATCGCAGTAAACTGAAGCTGTACATCAGCCACCTGACCTCTCTGTGTCAGGAACGAGACCCAATCATACTGCAGGACTTCGCCCCGCCCCCCGCCTATCACCGCTCTGACTCCGCTTCCTGGCATACGCAGGTGCACAGCATGACACAGGAACAGGTGAGACCCTTTGTGTGCGTCTTCTGTGTCTGTGTGTACTTCTAAAACATGAGGGGGAAATGTTGCGATGGAATAAAGGGAGGACATTTTGTCGCTCGCAATTTATGAAATCCTAAAAATCAGCCAGCGTGTGTGTTTGTGAGCTTGCTTGTGTGATGTGATGATGTGTGAGTGTGTGGCATTGTTCTCGCTGTGTGCGTGCGCGTCCCCGTAACTGTGGATGTGTGTGTGTCACACACTGGTCGGTCTGGCAGGTTTTTGGCGCTGCCTTTGACATTATTGAAACGATTTACTCCAGCGGGTCACCTGACGACAAGCTCCTGGCCGCAGAACAAATACTGTTTCAGACGTTTTATTTTACAGGGAGTAAACTTTGCTTTGAGCTTTTGGCAGCAGGAGGAAGGTTTGTTCATATGTGTAGTGAGGAGAGAGGAGCTTATTTACTATTTAACTGTCGAAAGAGTTGTCGTCTAAGAGTGGGAGGAGAGCAAAGAAAAGGGAAGTGAGCATACAGAAAGGTGAGGCTTAAGGAAAGTTGGCCTGACTGATCGCCTTGATGTAGATCATTGTCATGGTAACCCGTTGTGTTTTCACATATTGAATATAAGGAGTATATTATTAAATTAAAAAATGTTGTGGTATGGCTTCCCCATGTCTCTCTGTCTTTCGCTCGTCTTTTACCTCCATATTGAAAACATATCAAGCGATACATGGTCGCTACATGTGGTATACATTGAAAAACGGTAACTCTAGACACACACACATACTCACAGAGCAATGTGACAGAGTGTGTGGTTGGGGTACAGCAGGACTAGTTTCCTACAGTCCTCATGAAAGCCCTATTGTATGTCTTAATGCTGGGAAATGTATGTTTGTCTGAGTGCTTCAAATATAGTACGGTATGGTGTGGTGTCACTTTAAATAAACTTTGAATACAATGAATTAAGAGATCATTTAATCCCTGTCTACATTAAAGGCACAGATACACTTTCACAGAGAGACAATTACTCTACGCACTTTTCATCATCGGCCTAAATGCAGACAGTAATCTGTGGTCTGGAGGCCACTGATCCACATTTTTTAAAGAAAAACTTACTCTGGATTAAAAGTAATCATGTGGGCAGGCTGCTGTGAAAGCTTATCTAACAAGATGAAGTGCTTTTAGACAACCAACCAACTACCCGGCCGTATTTCATTCCTACCTTTTATATTTAGAAAAACATTTTAAAATATTAAAAACATTTAAACCAAACCATGCCCAATTTACAACGGAGACAAAAAAAGATCCTAAAAGGCTGATCTCTCCAATTCGACACAAATCACTTACACTTACACATTACTGCGAAACAATGATTCATGATTCAAGATTTTTATTTGCCATTTGTGCCTGGACCAACAGTCCAGACACATTGTAACTCTTATGCAGGGCTCTCCGAGTCAACGTTTAAGAAATAACATTATATTATAAGAAAGAAGAGAAAAATACAAAATATAAAGGAAAACACTATACAGAAGGCTGGTACTATGTACATGGACAAGAGAGGCGCTAATATGTACAGTTTGGGGTACAGTTTTAAATTAGACTGTTTTAAATGATATAGTTTTAAGTAATAAAATGGCACATATTGCACTTAAGTGTAGTGAGGTAGTGTTGGGTTATTGAGCATATTTCAGTGGTTTTGTGTTGCCATCAGTCTGACTGTGGCCGGGAAGAAGCTGTTGAAGAAGCGTGTTCTATGGGTGATGATGGTTGTCCGCTCTGCTGTGTCTCAGGTTGTATGAGCATTGTTTGTGTCTGAGCAGAGAGTGAGCCGGGTGGAGTGAGTCTGGTTTCAGAGTACGATAGTACATCACACCCTCTTTGGAGGTAAGTTAGCATAGTATAGAGTTGCAACATATCTGCAACATTGGACAAGGACAATATTGATCATGTCCTCCAAAATGATGCTGCAAAATTACTCCTACTTTGATTTGCTGGATTAGGGCTGGTTAAGTTTAGCCAACTACTTGTTACGGTTTGGGAATTTTAGTCATTGTGAATGGCATGAAAACAGCATGTGTGATTAACGTAAAATAATCAAAATGAGATATAAAACCAACAACGAGTTCATTTAAAGGAGTGCTCGTTGAATTGTTCTGTCAAAGTTCATTTGAATGGTTACGGGACTTTGATTCTAAGGTTTTGACTTTTGGATGAAAACTCACAACTTTGCTTCTCTTCATCACGTTCTCTCCTGCCATCACTCTCTCAGTTTCGTTCTTTCTTCAGGCTTTTGTGTTTTTCTTTCCCCTACGGAAGACCATTCCTCCTGCCCTTATTTTTCCTCTTAAGTGCCTCCATCACCATTACCTTTTACTCGCACCATCTCAATTACTACGTGTCAGTGTCGGTGGAAGAGCGAGAGAGTTTGCCAAATGCTAAAGGTTCTTTATTCTCTCTTTTTTTGTTTTGTTTGGTGAGATGTTTCCCTTAAAGACATCAGGATCTTTCTGCCTCTCTCCGTCAAATCCCGCCCGTACCCAGGCAGTGCCACTCGGCGCCATGTGTTTGCTTTAGACCCCGACCCTGCCTACACACAATCGCAGACACACACTGCCTGTCTTTTATTGAGGCCCGCGTTTCCCGTTTTCCTTCATCATGTGTCACCATCGCCCTGGCTGACCCTCTTAATGCACACACAGACTCCCTCCAGGCGGCCATGTGCCAGTGTGCCAGCCTCTCTTCTCTGTCTTGTGGTGTGTGTGTGTGTGTGTGTGTGTGTGTGTGTGTGTGTGTTTGTGTGTGTGTGTGTGTGTGTGTGTGTGTGTAGGTGTGTGTAGGTGTGTGTAGGTGTGTGTGTGTGTGTGTGTGTATGTGTGTGTTTTACAAGCTTCTCCCTGGCTCTGTTAAAATGCATGGAACTCTGTAAAGCCTTTAGGATCATACTAAAATAGCATGTAAAACACACATGGACAGATACATGGACGCACACACACACACACACACACACACACACGGAAACCTACATATTCAATGCCCACACATGCATTAACATGAATGACCACTGGGAGCTCGTATACCTGACAGTCTGCTCAAACATTATACTAAAGTAACTCTCTTCTTTTCTGATAAACTGGAGCAAGGCCGACAAAGTAGTATGGCTCACATGTTCCAGGAAAGGGTAGTGGGAGAGAACAAGTAAGCCTTTATCAACAGGGCAGCTCCCAGTACAGATAACTGGTTGCATCAAGAGCGAGAAACCCTTCAAGAGCTTCAGCAGTAAACTCAGGCCTTACGGAGGGCAATCCCTGCTTCCTGTGCTCAGAAGATAAACTGATCGCACTACTGGAGGTAGGTTTGACAGTTCTGAAAAACTAAACTCCTAAAAAGTAGAATTCAACAACAAAATCTCGTAAAAGATAGACCAAACTATCCACATACTGTGTTTTTAAGGATGCAGTGTAAATCAAGATGTCAACTGACACTTTTTCAAAACCGCAAAAGTGTTTTTCTCAACATGTTTCAGGTTGTTTCATGAAGATATTATGTCAGCACATCAACCACAACACTGTACAGGTCAACAGATTTTAAACAAAATGCATGTTTTAACCCATCATTTGAAGTGAATGCAGAGCTTTTTATTAAACAATGAAACATATTCTTTGCGATCTCCTTAATTTATGCAAATGTTTGTTCCATATAAATGTGATGAGCAGGGTTTATTTATTGCAGCTCATCTTCCAGTTTAGTAATTTCTTAACCCTCTTCAATGTCACTGAAACATTTACATTTCTGTGACTATTAAAGCATAAAAAGGAAAAATAGACAACAGCAAAGCTTTTACTGGAGAAGACGTTTTTAGCAGCGTTGCTGTAAGGATGCCAATGTCGATCGGCCTCCTACTTTGTACTCTCTTCCCTGAGAGGATCGGTCCTAATTACTTTTTCTCTAGCGCCACCGTCAGGTTGACATTTGTGTTTGTAAGTGATTGGATGCATTGCCATTCAATTTGGTGCGCACATTTTTGTACCCCAGAGGATGACTTGATCAGCCTCAGCTGTTTGTGCTAATTCGCAAATATTTGAACAGAAAACTGCTGGAAGAAAAAAACAAAAATAGTGAACCTTGGGAAATGCAGCTTATTGATTTACTAATTTGTAAAGATGCTTTGTGTCTTGTTTTACCGCATTTTTTTTCTTTTTCTGACCTGCCAAAGCAGGACATCATATTCTGTTAAAGTTGACATTTGAATGTCCGAATCCTTTCTTGTGTAGCTTCAGTACTAATAGTTGGTACGACTGACATCAGTGAAGAAATAAACTTATAAAATTCAGTAGGTCTTAACATGGCATGGTTTGACTGGTATTGAAAGGTACCAGCTCTGTACCAGCCTGGTCGTGTGTCCCCGTGTATTTGTTTCTATGTCTCTCTTTAACCTCAACTGAACTTGAAAAGTAACACTGATTCCAAAAGTGAAGTTTTACTAAAAGAGCTGTTTTTTGTGCCATAGTCATAATAATAACCTTTATGGCTCAATGACGTCTCTAATGAGCACTGAGAGAACTGGCATCATATTCCACACACACACACACACAGACAGAGGACGTCTCTCTCTCTCTGGCCTATGTCTACCTCTCTGGCCTGAAGTGTGAAGGTATAAGAAATCCCCTGTTTGTGTGTGTACGCATATACGTACGTGAAAGGCTATCAAATTTTATTGTATGCATGAACGCTCAAGTGTGTGTTTGCGTCTGTGAGTCCATTTGAGTCTATGCACGTGTACATTTGCGTGAGTTTGGTATTGTAAAAAAAAAACACATATTAAGTGTTATTGGCTCAGTCTGACATTATATTGCTGCTCTTATGAAACCTGTATGAATTGTCAGCCCAAAACCCTCTATCTGCTAAACCAAGGACTGCTCCCCGGGAATGACTGCATGCGTCTCTGAGCCAACTCAAGCTGCAGAAACCTCAGTGAAAATTGAGACCACATATTTACAACTCTGTAAGTCATTGTAATGGAGGAAAGTGTCGCACGTTTACAGACTTCAAATGTCATTGTTGTTGCCTGATCTCCAAATGAAAGAAGGGAATACGTATTTTCTCTTTGGCTTGCCGTACATGCATTTGAAAGGTTATACGACAGGGTGTCTCACAGAGCCTGGCAGCTGTTCAGTCAAGTAAAGTGAATCAAATGACTTTATAACTAACTTCCAAAGCAGGAAAACAACACCAGTATGCTGCTGGTGACTTTAAATGCTGCTTTGTGCAATAGTAATTCCTATACGGTCAAATTAACGTAGGCAAATCTGACGAAATATTTGACATAACGACTTAGTTAAAAGTTCTGAAATGTTATATGAATAAAGCTTGTCTTGCCTTGCTTTGTAAAATACAACTCTTTAGGTTTCACATGTAGCCGATACTCAAACATTGTTGTTTCAGCTCTGCAGCCCGATGCCTTGTGGCAAGCTGATGCCCTGTGGCAAGCTGATGCCCTGTGCAGACTGGCAGACTACAAAGCAACTATGTGTTTCTGTGTCTGTGTGTGACGAGCCCTCGCAGTTTCAAGGTCACTGATTGGGTACATTCTGATTGACAGGAGATACAGGAACAGGAAAGGGCAGAGCTTAAATGTAAACATCAGAGATAGAGGGCGACTACAGTATTACAATTGTACAGATAGGCTGAATGTGTGTCTCTGTGAATGTGACTTCAACAACCCTAGTGATAATACAAAATGGGTATTATTATTATTTGATGTGCGTGCGCTTGCCACATGTTTGCTTGACAAAAATCCTGTTGCCATCGTTGTCTCTCATGTTTCTCATTATATGTAACAGAACAGAAGATACAATACAATGCACAATGAAAAAATATAATATAATAAAAGTAATAAAAGATATCATGTCAGCACATCAACCACAACATTGCATCGGTCAGCAGATTTTGAACAAAATGTATGTTTTAACCCATCATGTGAAGTGAATCCAGAGCTTTTTATTAAACAATGCAACACATTGTTTGATCCCTCCTTACTTTGTGCTAATTTTTGTTCCATTTAAATGATGATAAGTGATGAATAGGGTTTATTTATTGCAGGACATCTTCCAGTTTAGTAATGTCCTAACCCTCTTCAATATCATTTAAACATTTACAATTCTGTGACTATTGAAGTATAAAAATGAAAAATAAAGATTATAGAGGAAGATCTTAAGTATCGAGCCCAACCTTTTATTAATAAAGAGTACTATAATACTGTATTTTCTGGAACTGAGCAACCAACCTACTGCCTGTTTGTTCCGGGACCCGAATAGTCATGTGATACTTGTTTTCAGGCGTGCTAATATGAACATGGACTTGACTACTTTGAAAGACTTGAAAGAGAAATGAACAAATAACAAATGTTAAGACATTTCTGGATAGGCATTGCATGTCCACACAGCTTGGATATTTATTGATTAGGCCTCTGCATTGAAATAACTTGGCTTCTGCTGGGTAAAAATCACTCCTTTGCAAGAATTATGCTCAAATGCGCTGTTTGGCACTAGCAGAGCGGAGTGGACGGGCTGAGGTGTACAGTTTGATAATGTCATAGATGTATGATGGGCCTGATAGACCATATCAAGCAGCCACCATATTGCAAAGGGAAAGTGTTTTTGTCTACGTGCGAGTGAAATTGTAAGGGTAGAGTGGAGGGAAGACAGGGTGGAGGAGGTGGAGTAGGGAGGTTTGTCTATAGTCAGACCCATCCATTTGTGCTGCGATGTGGTCTGGGGTCTCTCGGCTTTCATTAGGCCGCTCTGCTTCCTGCTCCAAGGATGATTGTTTTCTCTCTAAATACAACGCTGAGGTCCTCGGCAACCATTAGGCACACACACCGGGAACACACACTAAGCAACACAGACAAAGGGAGAGACAGTCAGACGCACATGTCCGATCTCAGTGCCCATTTCCCAATGACACACACACACACACACACACTCGCACAGGCCTTCACTGGTCATTACACACTGACTGCTGGGTTTTTATGCAGATTTATTGAATCCAGGCTTAATAGCTTTACCAGTCGACCTCTTTTTACATGCATTTGTCTTTTTTTCTGTCCTTCCTCCTTGATCTCTCCCTCTGTCTCTGGTCATCACTCTTTCCTCCCCCTCCTCTTGATTTCTTCACTCTCTTTCTTTTCCTATCCTTCTGTCTTATTTCGCGGTTTCTCCCACTCCGTCTCTCCTTTGCTAGTGTCACTCACTCTTGATCAATCTCCTTCCTCCTTTCTCTCTGACTCGCTGTCACACTCTCTCAGCTCACTGCCTTGCTTTTCCATCCTCTACCTTTCTGTCTCTCTGTCCTCTGTTGTCTATAATGGGAAAACAAGCCAGTGATGGTAACTCAACTTCTCTCACACTTTTCTGGTCTCTATCTGAAGCTGTTAAATCTTCACGATGGCATGCCATTCACATATTTCTCCTCAGTTGTTCCTTCATGGACAGCTAACAATCATTGAGACTTTTACCGACACTGAATAAAGTTCAGGCACTTCAAAATGCTTTAATGCCATATAAGTGGACAGGATGGGAATATTAAGAAAACGGTGGAATAGAAACTGGTTGTGTAAACTGAGTGGTTGGTCGTCTTGTTTGTTACGACTTGCTTTTTAACATTTTATTATACGTCTTAATATTAATGTATTCGTAAATGTGTTTTAACGATCATTTTGGAGACGATGGCTCCCTTAACCATAATAACATCAGTTACTGGCAGGTTATATGATTGCTATATTATGCAAGACACCATTTCTTCTTCTCTACCCTGCCTCCAGTCTTTTATATTCATTTAAACATTATATTAAAATGATATATTAGCAGGTGGCTTTATGGTTTGGCTCCGATTATGTTTGGGTGAACGAGCAAGCCGCACGGATAGGGAGCTTTTTATAGGATAGTAAAATAGTTTGTAAAAATATTGTTTTTCACCAAAGATGTTGTTTAAAGGGAAATTCTGTCTTGGTTTGAACATGCTGAACATTTTGTATCAGCAGCCTGTAAGTGTACTTCATATCTCTTTCCCTCAGTTATGTTTCCAAATTTGATTATTGGCCACATACTCAAAATAAACCACTGATACTTCTGATATCTATCTTTGGGTCAGCTTTTTTTAGAAGAACCTCAAGCTTCCTTTTTATTTTTTAAACAACCTTAACACTGTGTATCAGTTGTTGTTGTTTCTTCAGATTGGCCCACTAGGAGGTTACACCTATACGCAGTCAAAGTTGGAGTCTGTCTCTGCTCTTTATTTCTGCAGCCATTAGTGTTGTAAGACCAGCCTTGTAGGGCCAATTTAGAGTTTAAGTCTTTAAAAAAAATATATATATATATATGCCCTATAATCTTCTGTTCTCTATGAAGGTGTTCCCCTGTAGTTAGCATACTTATAAGCACTAATAAGTGGTAAAGTAAATGTCGGAGAATAGAAATAATAGATTTAAGCTCACAGAACTTAATAAAAGGCCAGGTTGGGAGATGTACACTTCCCTTCCTTGTCAATTACTACAAGTGCTCATGAGCAAGGCACAGGATGGCGGTTTAATAATATATCCCCTCTTAACTAACTGCTCCCAGAGGCCAAATTTAAAAATATGAATATGTTCCTACACTCATTTTGGCTGATTGAATGAGCTACCAAATGGAATTACCAAGTTATGTTCTATGCCCCACACTCGCACTCTTTCTTCAGCTGCTAGTGCTAAAAGAGTGCAGTATTTTTCAGTCCTCCAGGAGCAGTTTTAGGTTCAAGTCTTCAAGCTCTATTCCCACTACAGCTCGTTAGCCAGTATTTTAAGCTGAGCTTCCTGGACTACAGCTGTAACGAACGACGACGGAGCACACACACACTCATTCACACACATTGGGTCACATGGCTCAGGCGCATTTGGGTTTGGCGCGGTGGAGCGGTCAACTTATAAAGCAGACCGCATACAGTGTAAGCTTGTAAGAGCCTAATGGTTTGAATAGAGACAGGAAGAGAGACAGGGATTATAATAGCCAATATAGGGCTATTATACTTTATCCCTTTGCTCTTATTCATAATGGTGTTTCTTTAGCACTGCTCAGGGCTGCTGTTGAGGAGTCTGGAGCCTTTTTAAACCTCCTGATCTTATCTTTACTCATGCAACTTGGTGCTATTGCTGAGGAATATTAGGTCAAACGTTGTCCCTCATCCTCTCCTTTCCCTATGTCTTCCTGCTGGTTTTGTTTAAGAGTCTTTCATGAAGGTTTTTCATTTTTTCCAGAAACGCTCCACCTTTTCACCTCTGTTTCTGTTTTCCTACCCTCCACGTTTCCCACCAAGCAGGGTTGCTCTGTCACTTGCACTTTGTTCTTTTACCTTTTACGTGCTAATGTTCAGCCAAACATGAAGTTATTGGAACACATTTGGGAATATTTCAAAGCTATTAAACAATTAATTGTCAAACAAATATTCTTTATACCAAAGTTGGCTAAGATTGGATGAAATATGTAGCATATCTTGGTGTTTTTTTTGTGCAAATATTATTTTGGGGGGAAATTGGACATGTGAATGGGGTTGCTCACAGTTCAGGACTTAAATCGTAGAATGTATGAGTTCTCACATAGTCGCTCAAATTGCACCCAAAACTGAAAGGTAACTTTTTGGTCCCTGACCTAATTTTTCCAATAAATGTAATCATATATAATAATATTCATAATAGTCATTTTATTATATTATTTTATGTCAAATCATTAGAGCCCATTGCTACGTTTGTGATCCAACATTAACAACATTATTTGTAAAGCCTTTGGTTCCATTTTTTTTGTGTGGAAGTGGGTCAGTGGGCCTCACTATGATATCGTCATAGAACATCATTTCCCCTAAATCAGTCAAAACAAAGGGAAGTTTTCTGTTCAACAGATAACAACAGACCTCTACCCTCAGAATCATCTGTATATGTAAAAAAAGTAGTCAAGTAACTTTGTAACGTGTGTCTGCAAGTGCTCATGCACTCCAGTTAGATCATATATGTGTACGCTCTCTCGTTCTCTACAGTACCCATTTGTCGCCCTCTCTCTCTGTTAATCTCTCCGACTCTATCTCTCTCTGTTGAGTTACGGTTTCTTTCGAAAACATTAGCATTCCTCTGCAAAGAGGTTCAAGCCCTGCAATGTGTGTTCAGGGGTCAGTGTGTACGTACACACACACACACACATTACCCTCATCCTCATTTTTAAGCTGATAACCTCTGTGTGTGTGTGTGTGCGTGTGTGTGTGTGTGTGTGTGTGTGCGTGCGTGTGCACCTCCACAACCCCTGATAAGGCAGATAATGATCCATTACAATAATGGACCTTTAATGGCTGCAGTAAAAATCATCTTCAACAACCCTTTCTCTCTCACTTTGTCACACACACACACATGGACTTTGTCACACACACACACATTGACTTTGTCACACACACACACACACATGCACACACACACACACACACACACACACACATGTCTTATCCCTTCCCTCAGTTTATCTCTCTGCTTCCCACAATTCTTTCTGTCACACACTAAATCAGAACTTGAGCTTGCAACATACACGTTAGCGTCATGCCATGCACTCACACACACACCTATCATGTCAAACACCCAAACCACTGGCACCTACACTAACGTATCTCCTAAACACACACACACACACACACACACACACACACACACACGCCGTACCATAAACACTGGCAATCAAACGCACACACACACACCTTACCACAAACACTCGCAATCAAACGCACACTCTCTTACAGAAGTCATGAATCTGGTACGCTGCCCACTTCTCTCTGACCACACACACTGTGATTGCATGAGACATGAACATCCCAAACGTATACCTCATAACTGGAAACTGTAACAACTTTGTTTATATTTAATTCCTCCAGGTCATACATGAGTTAGGGAGTGAATGTAGCAAGAGAGGAAGTTTATTACTTTGCAACGTGCTGACGGAGGATTAAATTATGATTACTTTCAGAGTAAAACTGTGACTTATTTTTCTAGTTTTGGCCGTTATTTATATCAGTTAAGAGAACATTTTCCCCTACAGGTTAACTGTAATGATTTAAGTATTTGGAGACTCTGTTAGACGCAGCTTTGCAATAAAGTCCATTAGAGCAAGCAGTCAGCCAGGCTTTAAGCATGTCTTCAGTTTAACCACAATATCTAAAAACAAACCTTTTAAGGAGCTTTTTGCAGAACTGCTTCTTCTCGGGGTCCGGCCACTGACTGGCAAGTAACTAGCTTAGATCAGTGGTTCTCAACCTGTGTTGCTAGATGAATAATGGAAACATTTTTAAAAGATTCAAATTGTTTACACTTTTTCTAACTTATCTCTAATCTTTGCTTAGGATAGTTTTTTTTCCAAAAAACTATTCAAATTAAATTAAAATGTGTTTTGTTGGAAAAGCTTTCTTTGCTAGAGCGGCTCAAAGCTTGTAGACACATTAAATCTGTGACAAGGGAACGCTAGAAGACACTGCTTCATTTTAAGGGCTCACAAACTAAACAATAATTTACTGGTATTTGGCCAACAAACTGGTCATGTTTCTAAAACTGTGTCTTACAGTAGATATCTAGGTCATTAAAACCTCAAAGCCATCGGATGCTGACGTGAACAATGGTAGCACGATGTGATTCCTTAGTTTAATGTACTAATGTCGTACTAAAAGGACACGAGCGGCAGTCCAGATAAACGTCAACATCCCTTATTGATTCTTTAATTTAAACTGCACCGATACCACATTTTAAACTGTGAGTTATGGATAATGCAGTCGGTGCTGCAACTGATAATATCTTGTATCTATATGATCCTGTTTTATGTATATGGCAGTATCAACCCTGCATTTGACCCATTTAATCTTGATTTTTCAATGCCCTTTTCAAGCGTCTCTCTGGTTTAGGTCAAGGCCGCGCGACAGACAGCAGAAGACACACACACACACACACACACACGCACACACTAAACCATTTATCTCTTCTCAATCGTCTCACGATCTAATCTTTACTGCCGTGTTTTTCTGGGGAATTGCAACTAAAATGCAGAGTCATTAAGTTGAACTATATGCAAACACACATGAGGATATTGGCCCGAGGATGTTTGTGCATTATGAATAGTAAAGTATTGCAAACTCACACACTTGCACAGATGAAGTGGTAGAGCCTCATTGCCTCTCTTACATAGCTTCGCACTCCTTCACCTCCTCTTTCACTCACTCTCTGTTCACTTCTCCCTCAATGTTCTCCTCTGTCTTCACTCTCCTCCTGTCATTCCAAAATAGTTTTTGCAAATACTTCACAGGACTGATTGCTGTTTATCAGGCTTCATGTCAGCGTACAGTGACTCACTTTTCTGTGAGCACAGTACGTACTACAAGGAGATTATAACACGTATGTCAATAAATAATGTACATATTCAGTAAATAATCTGTTTTATTGCATGAAAAATGTCTACGTATTATTTTGTATGTATTGATTACATTGTGTTGTACTATGAACTACACTAAAAAATGCAATTAATCTTCAAAAGGTTTTATTGACATGACCAAATTGATCAATCAGTGTATAAATATAAGGGATATCCCTCCGTTTAGTATCCCACTTCCATCAAGTCGGGGCATTTTTTTTAAAAAGAATGATCAACGTTGATGGAGCAGATCTCTGACGACCTGGCTGAAAATCCATATAAACAATACATACAGTGTTGCCAAAGCAATGTGTGAAAATTGACCTAAACTTATTCAGAACATTGTTACATACTCTCTAAAAATAACGTAACAACATAATATATGGATACGGTACTATATTCATATGTGATTTATTGGACACATTTTCATTAATCATGAAAGGTATTATTACTTACAGCAGTTTTACACATGAATAAAACCACTGTAATAAAAGATACCACTGAGATTTGCTGGCTAAGAGATGAGGGCAGAGGGAAGAGGTAAAGGCTTAACGAGGCAATATTTTGCCAATATCTGACCCAGGCCTCACACACACACACACCAACATAAATGTGGGCTTGTGTTACATGACTGTTTAAGCGGCACTCTTATTGATACAGATGTATTGGTCATTAAGTCTGTTAGGTTTGACGTCTCAGCTCAGCTGCAGCCAAAGCAAATAACATCAGCACTCTCTCACCGAAATGTTCCACTCTGTATGGTCAGAAAGAACTACATTGTGGTGTTTTCAGATTGCAGTGTGTGTGTGTGTGTGTGTGTGTGTGTGTGTGTGTGTGTGTGTGTGTGTGTGTGTGTGTGTGTGTGTGTGTGTGGGCGTGCATGCGTGCGTGTGTGTGTGTGTCACCTTAACCATGCTCCCTGTCATCCACAGGGCTAGGGGGAGAGTTGGTCTTCCTGCTTGTGATATCAGGGTTTACACTTTTTAAAATGTTTTATTTCATGTCTGTTTTTCTTGTCTTTCTCATCTTAAAGGAAGAACATGAAACATGGAATAAAAAATAGTTCTTCATTTGAGGAAATGTGCTTATTTTCTTTCCTGCTCTGGAGAAAGTGAAAATCTCACTAGTATTTGTTTTAATTTGTGTTCATTAAATATAAACCTGCAGCCAGTTAGCTTAGCATACAGCTGAATATAGGAGGAAACAGCGAGCCTGGCACTGTACAAAGGTAACAACATTCACCAACCAACAGCTTCAAAGCTCACTAGTTTACTCATATATCACATGTGTTTAAACTGTGTATAAAGCAATGTGTAAAAACAAAATTGTGATGTTTTATAGGGAATAAGAATAAGTTACGTGCTAGACCGGCACATAACCCCCTGTTTTTACACTCACACACAGACAAAAGAGTTAATTTGTGAACTTTAACACAGTAGGCAGAGTTTGTTACCTTGAGTTTCTCTCTCTTCACAGTCGTCATGCTAAGCTAATCAAACCAGTTTTCAGACTGGCATCAACCCTCTCACCCATCGTAACCCTAATAAGCATATTTCCCTAAATGACAAACAATTCCTTTACATCCCATGTTGGCTATATTGCAAAATGTTGGTTTAAAAAATCATTAATTAATTCCCTTTCTCTCTGTGTCTTTCTCTCTCTCAGTTGGAGGCAGAGTTAGTGCTGTGTGAGAGTGAGGGGGCGGAGCTCCAGGAGTACGCCAATCAGGTCCTGCAGCAGATCGCTGAAGGATGCCCCGACATTTTGGAACAAGTGGTCAACGCTCTGGAGGACAGCTGCTGACACACGAGTGCACACACACTGATAGAAACACAAATAAGCTTACACACATATTAATTAGCAAGTAAAGTAAAGGAGCAAGCGAACACAAAGAGGATCATTAGAAGTCCCCAGCAAATGCCCATAATAATAATAATCCCCTGCTATACAAATTAAATCACGGGATGAGGACTTTCTCTTCCACCTGCTCTTCTTCATCTAATCTTTTGGAGAAAAAAAATGTCATTACTTATTAATATAAGTAATGACATATTTAATATTCTTCCAATGTGTCTTTAGTCTCCATTATTTTCAACACAGAGTGCCAGCTAAGGGAAATAGTGTTAATGTGTCAGTGTATAGTGCTTTGTTGGCATGCAAGTTAGTTGGAAATTGTTAATGTTTTTAAAACATTGAACATGTATTTTTTCCGAACTACTTCGAAACAGAAGGAGCCTCCACCGCTCTCTCCATCTGTGACACTTTGCAGCGTCCATCTTGTGTCCTTCCAGGCAATCAGCAGACTTGTTAATGTGACTTGATGTACTTCATGGGGGGGGGGGGGTCAAAATGTAGTAAGAGGGTGGAAGTGAGTCGAGCTTGCCAGGTTGTTTCTGATGCCAGATTTACACGCTGTTGCCACAAAGTTATTTGATTGGTTCAGATTCAAGAGTGTGTTTATTTCAGCTGCCTTTGATTCTTTACATCATTTGCTGCTATCTTTTTAACTTTTAGTTTCTTTATTTTTTCCCAAGTCTTGTTGGGGCACTATTTTCTGATGAAACGTCTCAAGTGGCAGTTTCTTTCAGCAGTAACGTCTAGATAGTTGTGTATATTGTAAAGAGAGAACTTTAATGAACAGCTTTTGTCAAGGGATCGGGATACTTTTGTATCTTGTTTCCCATTATTGATGAAAGACACACACACCACAATAAATATCGCAATACTCCCTTTATTAAAACACACACGTGTAGATGTTTAGCGTTTCTGTTTAACCTAAGAAACAGGTTCAGTCATGGTGTCCTTGCTGAAATGATGTTGTGTTCAGACAATCCCTCCCTTTTTAGTCATCATGGAGAAATCCAGAGTTAATTTTCCCTTCTTGAAGCATCTTTTTTTTTCATGGGAGGAAGGTAATATAAAATAGTTGCTATATTTTTTCTTTTCTTTTGGTAATATATATATATAAAACACATATTGTTTAATTGAAAATAGTGTCATGTATTGGTTGGTATGTTACATAATGTGTCAAACTTCTTTTTTTGTGTGATTTGCAAGTAACCACAGGTTAGTTCTGTACCCGGGAGACTGTTATTGGGAACGTATATTGCACCTACATGAGGCTCTGTGTCCACCGGGAACTCTTTCTCAGATTCAGTTCCTTGTTCTTGTAGTTAACGGTGGAAATGACACTCTGATGCATGTTTCCCACAGCGCTGACAGCCTTAGCATGATTTCAACGCTAACGGCACTAGAGGCTCCAATTGTTTCAACTTGACTTCAAAAGCTCCTCTAACAGTTTGTTTTTTAGTCTAATACTGTAGTGAGTGCTGAAACTGGGACTGGCCACAAGCAACTGTTTAGCGCTGCTCCCTTAAAAGAAATACCTGGTGGAGACAAAGCCTAAAGATGGGGATTCACACTGCACTCAAATCAGATTTTACACCATCATAAAAGGCTTTCTGAAGCCAAAAAAGGGGTTTCATTTCCTGCACACCTAAGATGTGTATTAAAAAAGCCCAAATGGGTGTAAATGAGGAGTTTCATTCCATAATACTACATGTCCAAGGCTCCATAAATAGTTTGTGTAACGTTTGACAAAGGGTTCATATTTTGGAATGAAACTCCATCAGATGTGAGCTTGTGTTGTAAATCCAGTATTGTGTTGTCTGTTTTATACTGATAAGCTTTAGGAACGGTGATGACTGGGACTCACCGTGACTTTGTTGTGGATTGAAAATGCAAAGAATAGAATAAAATATGGATTCATCTTTATTTTGTCATGTAAGGGTTTGTTTGATATGTATAAGCTGGAAGGTGAATACGAGAGAAATAAGCCATTAAAAATAAACGGATATATTATTTCTCATCCCTTTAAGTGTCTTGTCACACATCTGATACACGAGAGAGGCCGGCACCATTTTGTTGTGCTTTGGGTCTTTTGACTTAAGTACAAAAGATAAAGACAGAGCTTTGAACACCTTTCCTTTGTTTAATTTCCTTACTTTATCTGACCTCTCCTTCCCCTCCTTTCCCCTTGTTCTCTCTCTCTCTCTCTCTCCCTCTAAACTGTGCTTCTTATCTTGTCACTAGTGGTTTATTTTCCTATCCGCCCACAATAATGACATCATCCGGTTCCAGGTCTTTACGCACGCACACACACACACACACACACACACACACACACACACAAAGTCAAGCCATACCATTACTATTGTCTTAAAGGGATAGTTCGGAGATGGCGGTCAGCCCACCCTCACCTTGAAGAAACAGGAAGGAGTGCCAGCACAGGAGGAAAGTCATGAACTGCTGTGGACCGGTGCGGTGGCCCGGGCTGAAGTACATTTCAGCCCTTTTTGTTCCCCATCAGAAGGGGCTGTCTGACAGCAAGATGAAGCGGTGAAAACTTGCTAAATATAGCGCAAGCTTTTTTTTAAGGTGGGCCTCTCTTTAAGGCGGCTAACATGTGTTTTGCTGCTGCTCCCGTCAACAGCAGTCAACAGCAGTACATTGTTTGGTGCTAAAAACTAGTGAAAATGAGGAAAGATTTGAAGATATAAAAAAAAAAAAAGGTTTGTGCATATAATGGTGAATGTAGTGATAACGACACAGGAAACACACACACACACACACACTTCCTTAGTCTTTGCATCTGGCATATGGCAGCAGCTCAGTGTAATGCGTCCATTCAACTAGAAAATCTGGTTTGGCAGACCTACCCAGCTCGACTGACCTTGAACCTTCACCTCGACACGACATTTGACTTGAAGAATTTTCAAGCAGAGTGGAAACTTCATGGTTTTTTTCACACAATAAAACGCTTCAGAGTCAACTCCCTGGCAGTCTGTAAACGTACCATGTGTGCCAATGTTTACCTCCACATGTGGCAACGCTCCGTCCACTGTGCCGGTACCTGGGTTTGCGTAGAAGGATCAGTTCTGCTTCCTCCATCCACTGTCCTAATAAAAGCCAGTGGAGGGAGACAGAAGGGAATGGATGCGGCAAGACAGAGGAGGAGGAAGAGTTACGCATGTATGACTGTCTGATTTATGTGATGGAGAAAGAGAGAGCGGGAGGAGAGAGCGGTCGGAAAGAGTGGAGACAACCTACTGAGCACCAGACATCATTTCATCGTCTTGTCTCTCTCTGCCGTAACTCATAGCTCAGAGTCTGTTCACAGAACAAATAGATTGCAAAATATGACATACTTAAACACCAGAAATGTGTGTCAGAGAAAGACATATTGATAATACATTTCCTCAAAACATCATCGAAGGTGGAGACAAATCCCTTTGAGTTTTGAATGTACCGTTGTGATGGACACTGCTGTCGCACAGTGTTTTAAACTGTGTAATTATTGTTTGAATAATTTCACGTTTCTTTCTTCTCTTTTTCAGCTTTTGTTGTATACTTTAGACTGTGCTGTCAACAGGTATCACTTTCTCCAACATGTCTATTATTGACATGCTTTACAATCATGATAATGAATAGATTCAAACACAAAATGTAAAGTACATAGATTGATTCATATAGTAGCTGAAAAAAAGCTTTATACGATAAAAAATGAACATACAATACTAACTGTATACTATTGGTATGAACAGAAGTGGGACACAGTACAAGTTGCAATACTTGGGCAACTTTTCTGTGACAAAATGAAGTGTTTAATCCATTATTGCCATTATTATATGTTACACTGGTGTATTTTGGAATTAAAATGATTTTGATATGTGTTTCCCCTTTTGGAGTTAGTTCAAACACACACACACACAACCTTTCTTTGCAGACACTGAGCGTGGATAAGATCCTGTTGATTTTGGGGGTTCACAACACACAAAACACACAGATGTCCTTGAGATAACGTCTGAGCACGTGCGCAGTCTGTCTACGTCCAATCTTTCCGTATTTACTGTACCACAGAGGAGGACTGACACACACGAGAGACCGGGAGGAGAAATAAAAATTGAGTGACTGCAGAGGAAGTGGGGAGGGCTTGAGTTGGCTTTGGGTAGATGTGGTTTCAATCATCACACATCACATCACACATGAGTGCAAAGAAAAAGAAGGAGAGGGTGATGGAGAGAAAGAGAAAACAGAGAGAGGAGAGGGAGAGCCGAGACCAAAACAAACAGCAGCTCAACTTAAAACACACACTCTCAGTCTATGTTACATGTTTTCAAGCTTAATAATTAATGAGTTCAGTTGTGGTTTGAAGGCATAAACGTGTTGCTTGTTAGTTTTGGATGTTTGCTATTTGTGCACCTTATTGTCTCTCATATATGGTTTGTAAAGTAAAAGAATTACTGACTTGTCGGTGGGATGAATGGATGGATGAGGGAGGGAGCGGTGGATGGAGAGAACTGACAAGATGGAAGGGACAGAAGGGGGCAGTGAGCAGTAGGAACATTTTTTGAGAGGAAATAAAAACAATGTGAAAGGAGTGGAGCTCCTAAAATAAGCTGTTAGCCTCAGACAGTCCAAACATCCAGCAACAGAGAAGACATTTTCCTTATCTGCTGTTCCTCCTCCGGCTGTGCATTCCTGTGACTTTTATTGCTTTCTGAGAAAATGTCTCCCCAAGCTGCCATGTCTCAGCGAGTGATCGGGACGGATAGATTCAGGTCCTCAGTGATTTATACGGCGCTTCACCGTCTAATGCAACCAAAGCCATTTTTGAAAAGGCCACATTGACCTCATCAGTCAGTTGTCTGGATGGCCGAGAGGTGCAATCTGACAGGTTTAAGGGTCAATGCCTTCCTCAGAAAAGGGACTGCAGGTTCAGGTGCACATTTACTTCACAATACACTCTGAGACAAATCCTGGAAACACACAGAATGGCTCCAAAATGTGTATTTGTCATATTACTTGTAGTGCTATTTAGCTGAGTGCAATATTGTCCCATTATATTGGTGAGCAGGCAGACATATCTATGGCATATATCTGTAAAACAAGGCAACTCACACCATCATCATAAATTGCACTACAGATAAGAGGACACATTGTGTATTTTAGATTTTGTGGTGAACTGTGCCTTTAAATAAGAATACAAAAATAAACATTCACAAACTATTGATCGTTAATGAACAGAATGTGTCGCAATGAAACACAAATATTCACTTTGAAGGTTTTAGTCTCTACGGAGACCTCGTTTCTCAGCGTTGTCAGGATGGCCGAGCGGTCTAAGGCGCCAGACTCAAGGTGCAATTCCTTCCTAAGCCAAGGGACTTCTGGTCTCCGAATGGAGGCGTGGGTTCAAATCCCACTTCTGACAATATTTTTTTTTCTTCGCGTCTTCTGTTCGAGACACACATTTATTCCCTCTTGTTTCAACATGAAAGACTTTGCCTCTGTCCACTGGCAGGCAGGCGAGGACGTTAGAGAGTGATCACACGGCGCAGACGGAGCCGCGCAGTGAAGTTCTTTTGTCTCACTCCGCGCTCTGCCTCAAAACTTCTCGCTCGTGTTTCTCGATGCGTAAAAGAAAAAATAACTTTGGAGAGCTCCCTCCCACCCGACGCCCCCCGCCTCCTTATCCCTGGGTGCGTAATTAGTTGGAGAGGGTTTGGAAACTTGTGATGGCCGTGAAGAAATCTCACTTTATTTCGGACACCTGTTGCTGAGGACACCGGGCACACAGACGTACGCAACGGGGAGCGCGTGCCACTCATATCTGCCTATATTTCTACATTTCTACAGATGACAAGTTCGCACATTGTTGGGTACTGACAGGTCCACGGCCGCGTTGCGCTCCCTCCAGAGCCTTATGTGGCATTTCTCAGTGAAGGTGATCGAGCAGCGAAAGGAAGGACGTTTAATGTGACACCTCGAAGAATGTGTATCTGTATCACCCAGTGAGCGCTCTGCAAGGTGGGTGCTCCCTTTTTAATAAAACCACCGACTTGTCTGTACTTTCCCTGCCGGACAGAGAGACCCACTTTTCGGACTTGAGCGCTTCGGATGGTGGGAGGACAAACTTTTCTTGGGAGAGCTGTGCAACAACTGGATTCGAGCATAGCATAACAGGTAGGAACCATCACATTCAATTTTTCATAAACTTCAAAAAAAGTTTTCAAAGGGATACCACAGAGTACAAGAATCCACATGATGTATGCAGACACACTCAGCAGTAACCGGTGATACTTACTTACTTACTATATGGTAATACTTACTTACTTAGGTATGATTGACCACCTCTCAATGATGTGTCTAAGATACACATATTTATTTCAACCGTATGATAGTTTGATGTGTGCATGTAATATTTCCTGTCAGTTTTTCGGCTCTATCATCTTTGTGCTGACAGTTATAAGACGTTTAATACGTTTTTAGGAGTTTTAATGGGAGATTTCTTGAACTCTTGAACTGTTGAGTTACTTTGTACATCCTGAACAGGACACACACACATCAGATGTGGAAGAAGAAAAAAAAAGAAAAGCTGGTTCAAACGTGGTCCACTGGGCTGCTCCATTTGATCTTGTAGACGTTTGGTCCCCACAATGTTTCCGTTGTCACAGTCTACTTACAGAATGGGCTTATTTCATGACTTTGGCTCCCTTATGACAGTGGTGAAATGCTGTGTGTGTGTGTGTTTGAGATCTGCCAACCCCATCGGCCTAAATGAAGGCAGCCCTCTCGCGTTGCGGTGGAGACCAGGACTATTTTGGTCGAAATGTTGCACAAATGTTTCTCTCAGTACAGAGAAGTTGCTCTGCCGGCCTTCGTCCGGGCCAGAGGCTGTACGGCATCTTAACTGCACACTGACACCAATCTGACTAACTCTGGGAGGACCAAGTCCCCTTACTTCATTTGCACAAGTATTGTAAACACGAGGAGGAGGATCTCCACATTTTGAGTGAAAAGCTGGCATATATCTGATGGTAGGCGCTCTACATATTCATTTATTCGCCTGTATATAAGCATATGTGGCTTGTGACGATAAAGTATTGTTTGTACTTTAGTGGTGTGTGTTTTAAATTATACGCTTTTATGAGAGGGTTTCTTTTATTGACAGGATGTTTCTGAATACTCTGTGAATACTTTGAAAAATGGATTCAGTTAACAGGACCAAATAGCTTTGACTATACGTATAATATGACGTATTTGTTGATTATGGTCGGCTGGTTTCATGGAGGAGCTTGTGTGTGTTTTGGTAATAAGAAATCCATAAATCAGTAGACATATTGACGCTTCATGCTGACCTTTTGAACTTGGCTAGATCTAGAAACAGTCAGTTTGTTCCACACACATTTATCCCAAAGGCATAAACGTAAAAATATGTTCAGTCATCATCAAAAAAACTAAAACATGTTTTTTTATTTTAAAAAATGTATCTAGCAACATTCACAAAAAGTAAATTTGCAATAAAAGAACATTATCATCGGACATCATAAAAACCTGTTTAATGAACAAACATCTTTCTTGTTTGTAAATGGCAGACAGACCAGAGAAAGGCTCCCCCCCCCACGTCTGGCAGCACATGTGAAAAGCAAACTATCAGATTCTGTCAGAACGTCAAGGTCGTCTCTGGTGGTGATGTCTCCGGTTGGCCTCGCACTTTTTATGGTTTTAAAAGTCTGAGACCCACCTGAGCTGTGGAGCAGATTGACAGCCCGGGCTGATAAAACCTGAGGAAGTCTCTTCCTCCTCCCTCCCCGTCTACCAAGTCAACTTCTGGCCCTTCTCTTTTCTCCACCTCAGTCATGACACACACACTTTCTCCTTACTTCTCTGCCCTTTGTTCACTTGTCTGGTCGTTCTTCACTTTCTGTCAGTCCCGTATCATGTTGGATTTGATGTCCGAGATCGTGTGCAACTCACCGACTCAAAGTAGTATCACTGCAGCTGAAAGATTAAATAGATTCAGGATTATATTGCTCTTCCTCGACCTGTTAAATAATCACAAAATGCCTTTGGTTCATGGCTCAAATTGGTATTTTTTTGAAAAGTTGTTAAATGTGCTGAAGCAGTTGGTTTTACCCAAAATATTGATTTGTTTCTCAGGAAGAAGTTTCTTTGCTTCTGTCTGCCCTCTAACTGGAGAGAAAGACCTTTTCTTTAACCAAACACTGAAGTGCTGCTTGAGTGTCTTGTCGCTTGGGACTCGGTAATTAGGGAAGGGGAGTAAGTGTGTGTGTGTTGTGTGTCTCAATGCTCGATATATGAGAAGATGGGATGTCTGCAAGCATCAATGGATCCTCAAGGTCATTCAAGGGTGTATTGTAAAGTCTGTGTGAGTGTGTGTTCCATATGTTGAGACACAATGGATTTGGAAGCAAGTAGGAATATTCTCCAGTGTAAAGTGACCGTCAAGTAGACTTTTCACAAACTCTTAAGGGAAAAATCTGCATGAAAAGAGGTTAAAATAGGGCAAAGCAGCGAGGCTGAATGTGTGTGTCTGCGTGTAAATGTATGTGTGCATGCTTGAGCATCTCAGAGGGGGGTCTTTAACACTGGATGTGTTACATGAGTGTGTATTTTGTGCCCAGTGGGAGCCCTAATGACTAACTTGGACACACACAGATGGTGGTCCATGTGAAGAGGATGGCCTCTCCAGTTGAAGAGCCAGTATTTTAAACGCAGGTCTCTGATTGGTTCACTTGAATCCAGGGAATTTCTCCCAGGACAGTGTATGACAGCATCCGCCTTAACCCCTCCATTGCTGGTGTGTGTGTGTGTGTGTGTGTGTGTATGTGTGTGCCTTTGTTTGTGTCTGTTCACTAAAGACCTGTGAAAAACCTTCAATACATATTTCTTGTTTATGTTAATTTTTAAAGCAGAAACTCCAAACCAGCTTCTTCACTGTGAACGTTTGCTGTATTTATTGTAAGTTATTTCTCTCTGGGTTTTGGACTGTGGGTAAAACAAGGCATTTGGAATTATCACCCGCAGCTGTGTAAACTTTATATACATATTATAGAAAAAACAATAAATCAGTGAATTGAGAAAAGTATCAAGATTAAAATAAGGTTGTTTGTAATGTTGAGTTTTATATTGATTGTGTCTTTTTTTCTCATCACACTTTTTACCAATTGAGGAGTTAAGAGTAATTTTAACTATTACAAAAACATGTAACCTATAAACTTTGAACATCTTTCCTTTTGTTTCAGACCAGAAACAACCTCTCTGATATAGGCAAGATAGCCCAAAAGTATTTAGGGAAATATAGTATTGTGGAGGCAACTTACTGATGTTGAAAATGTAAACATTTTAATTTGAATATCCATTATTTAAGAAAATAGTTGGAAATACTGTAGTTCCACTATATATAAGTTTAGCAATTGACTCAGAGGACACAGACTGAACTAAAGCTGCCCTGTGTGTGTGTGTATGTGTGTGTATGTGTGTGTGTGTGTGTTTGTGTGTGTGTGTGTGTGTGTGTGTGTGTGCGTGTGTGCGTGCGTGTGTGTGTGTGTGTGTACATCTCTGCATGTACGTGTGCATTCAAAATGTGACCCTGTGGTATTTGTTACAGTGTCTGCGCTTTCTGCATTCTCTACATGTGTGTGTGTGTGTGTGTGTGTGTGTCTTTGCATGTTTTAGACTCTTTTAGGCCGGCGGTTCAGGGCAATGTGGTGATGTCATCGGGGCGGCTGGGTGGGGTGACATGGGGTTAGAGTTTGGCAAAGGTCCTGACTCCAGCAGCCCTCAAAATGTGTCTGACCAGGAAGTATGTGGCTGTCCCTGCTGTGTGTGTGTTTGTGTGTGTGTGTGTGTGTGTGTGTGTGTGTGTATGGTCAGTGGTAGCGGTCTCCAGCTGTATGCTTGCAGTGTCCTACACTAATAGTAAAAGTGGTTTATGGGACACTTTATAGAGCCTGAAACGTTTTTTAAAATCCGGCCGGCCGATACAAGGCGACAGTCACAAACCAAACCACCACAAGACACACAGCATGTGACCAGAGGAGCCGGAGTTACTGAGCACTGGTGTATTAAAGGCTCACCACTGATTTTATTTTACATAAATTCCAGTATTCCCCCCGATAATACAATAAGAAATGTCTTTTTCCAAGAATAGTTGAATTGTATGTAGTTTTTAATACAGTAATTATTAGAGCATTTTGATTCACTATAGTTATTTACTTTCTATTGCCATGGACACAGAAATAGCTCCAAATGGACAATATATAATTTGACTTGATCTAAAACATATTTATATTTTATATGTTATAATGGCTGTACTTGTGGAGAAAATGGTGTCTGATTTCCTAAACATATTGATTTTTCTAAATACACTTGTTTACTACGTAATTTGGTCCACTGAGCTAAAACTAAATCCTCTGTTGTACTTTCCACATGGATGTTCATGTGGACATGAGCTGATGACGAGGAAACGCATGGATCTTTTATGCTCCATGCGTGTTTCTCTCCACGGCAAATTCACATTCCCAAAGGTCCTCAGATTCTCCATTTTCTCCGCTCAGCCGAGTAGTTAGAAAATGTTGGATGTGCACGCACACAAAAAAGTCCCCGCGAAGGGCCGTGTCTAATGGACACTTTGGCCGTGTGGACTGAGTGGAGCGTGTTGTCTTCAGCAGGCCGTTCATGTCACAACCAAACTCTAACGAATGAGTCCACAACGAATGAGTTCACAACGCTGCAAGCCGCAAGAATTTGGCCCAATCCGGACTATTCTATCAAACGCATAGGTTTTTTACTGAGCTTCGAATCTGGATCAAGTCCCAAGGTCTGAGGTACTTGGCAATCTGATTGCTTGACAGTGTGTGCTCTGCAATCTAAATCCTCTGTCACTGTTCTTAAAGCATAATGTGTTTCCAAGGTTTGCACCAACACCACACAAAAAGCGCAACATGTCAGAAAGGTAGAAATATTGGAGGGAAACTATGATGCATTCAGTGTTTTGGCTCTGCTCCGTTGTATAAGGGGATATGAATGGAACAACCATATAAACACCAAGATCATTACAGAGCCAGCCTTTCTCCTCTCCTCTACCCTTCCCTCTCCTCCATACTTTCCTCTCCTCTCCTCTCAGTTGCACCGATCCAGCGCTGATAAAACTATCAACAGCACACCTGCACCGGGTTGGAAAAGCTGTCTAACTCACACACACACAAATACACTCACAAATACACACACACTCTTGGCCGTATATGAACACAAACCCAAACAGATGTTGACAGGAATCTTATTTAGCATGCGCTCACTACAATACGCCTATTCTCTTCTGCTTTTAACTCTCTTTCTCCCCTTTTTACCTCAATGTTTTTCCATTACACCTCATTTGTTGTTGTCAGTTGAAGGAATGTTGAGTTAGAAGTGAATATCACCTAATAAAATAAGATATATCACTGTTCCTGTTCATCATTTAAAAGATACCAGGCTCTGTGTTCTCAACAGGTTCAGTTTATAAGACTTGGGCAGAGACCCAATATGGGTCAGTCTTTACTCCTGGCTTCAGTCTCTCAGTGACTGATTGACTGACTGATTGACTAACTGATTGATAGCCCGACTGCCTAGCACGTCTTGCATCATGCAGGAAGATGCCAAATCTGTCTGTGGACTGCGTAGCCTTTAGAGTCTCATGCTCTACCAACTGAGCTAGCCGGGCTCTATAAGGTAGGAAAATAGGTCATGTTTCCGGGCTGCATTAAGTCCCATGGTCTAAGAATAGGGTGGAGGGTTGTATTTATGGGTCAAATCTCCTCACACCCCAAAAGAAACATCTATGCAGTATAAGCTTATTACGTCTTAATAGTTAAGAGTCCTTCTTCTCTTCCCCTAGCATCTCATGAACAACACATTCGTGACATGCTTGGGAAGAGACCCTGCAAAGTCTGGGGCAGTGTTTACTCTTGCCTTCATCCATGTTTTGTCATCAAGTAAAAATTGCAGGCAGTGCTCGGCTACAGACTCTGGGACTTGGGTCGACACCCATTCTGTGGCCGTCTTCAAGTTTCCTTTTGCTCTCATCAAGAAACCTGCTGTGCACCCTGAGATACTCAGGCAATTGTGAGCCACAGTTTGTGTGGTGGCCCTTCGATTACTCGTGAACGCTCTTTTTATATTCTAATCAGAGGCAAAGGTAAAATCTGTGTCAGGAGTGGGATTTGAACCCACGACTCCATTCGGAGACCAAAAAGCCCTTTGCTATGGAAGGAGTGGAACCTTGAGTGTGGTGCCTTAGACCACTCAGCCATCCTGATAACTGGATGCTTCAATGACTGTTACCCTCTTGCATGTCATGTAAAAGCACCTGGGAGAGACTAACTGATTACAACAGTCAATGCAGCTTTCAGTGGTATCAAGCTAATCACTGAGCATTAACTCCTCCCAAAGTTTCAGAATGAAACTGCTCAATGGGTGGTGTTAAACACGTCATTTCTGTTGACATGTAAATTGTAACCTCATAACTGATCAAGTGGTTCAGCAGTCAGGATGGCCGAGCGGTCTAAGGCGCCAGACTCAAGGTTCAACTCCTTCCATAGCAAAGGGCTTTCTGGTCTCCGAATGGAGGCGTGGGTTCAAATCCCACTCCTGACACAGATTTTACCTGCAGGTTTCATCTATGTGTCCTCGAGAAACAACAGGGCATGAACCCGCAACCCTGACATTATGCTCAGTTTCACAATTCACGGTCGTGGCTCGTCTTCACTTCCCAGCACCTAAAAACTGCATGCAATGGTCAACTCAATGAAGGCCGATTGGTGTGTCACGGCCCTCGGAATTAATTTTCTCAAATGTATCCACTTATCAATCAATTTCAGCTGCAGACATTTGGGAAAAGACCCATTAAAGGCTGTGTTTACTCTTGGCCACAGTCTCTCAGTAACAGCTGATTGATAGCTGGACTGCCGAGCATGTCTTTGAATCAATCAACAAGCCATATTCATGGTCTACATGGGAGGTCTCCCTTCCTCTGGAAGTCTTCACCCTTTTTTCACTCTTGTCATCAAGAAAACTGCTGTGCACTGTTTGTGGACCACAGACACTGGTGTGTGTGAGGGCTGATTTGGATTATTTGATAATCAGTGAAGAGAAGTCTTTAAATCAGAAACACAGTTCAGCTGTAGACGCTTATATACAGTTGCTCAAAGACTTCAGCTTTTTGATTTCCATCCTAGTGTTTGAATGACCCTCTCAAAAACATACTCTGCCAGTGTCATTCTGGGGACGAGGCCTAATCTGTTGCAGTCTTTACTAACCCTTAGAATAGCAATGTCATCAAGGCAAATTGCTGGACTGGTTGCCATAGCTACAGACGAAGGTAGAAGAACCTTCGTATTGTTTGTGAACAAACAACAGTTTATTTGTCTTTTGAAGTCAAGTGTAATGTCAGTTGGATAGTCTCCCAAAGTTGTACTTTTCTGCCTCTCTGAAATACCTTCCTTGAAATGCCGCCAATGTGGGGCTCGAACCCACAACCCTGAGAAATATGCTGCAATCAATTGTACTCGGAACTCTGACACAGAAAAGTATAATGGAACGATCATTTAAGTCAGAAGTCCAAGTTGGATTTATCCAGCCCGTGTTTGCCAACACCTGACTTCACAGCAAGATGGCGGCGCACACAGTTAATCATGATTTCAACATTGTTTACTTTATGGAGTGTTTTATGGATACAAATTGTAACATTGTACTTGCTATCTCTCTTTACATTTAGTTGATTTGTGCTTTATTGCGAGCATGCGATACAAGTTTCCCCCTCCTGACTCTTAGTTCCGTGTGTTGAATTAGATTTTCTGAAATGTTTCCCCACATGTTTCTCCAGTTGTTAATTTAAAGATGATTACTTTATACACTGCTTCTCTTTACTTCTCTTCGTCATGGTGCTGTTGTCATATACGTAGGTCCTCTGTAGATGAAGCTCAGAGACTTGCCAACAAACATTGGTTAGCTGCAGGCGTCCATGTTTTCACAAATTGTATTGTAAATCAGGAATAATTAATCTGAATCAGAGGCTCCTGCTCTACCAACTGAGCTCGCCATATGTGGGAAGACTTCAAAAGTACCAGTACTCTGATATTCCGTGTTTTTGTATATGTGTTTTGGTCTGGACTTCAGATCTCTGCTATATCGTAACAATGATAGTGCATTATGTTTTTTTTTAAAGTGAACTACTTCCTGCCACATGACCTTAAGTGGCTCGTCAGGTTTTGGGTGGTGACTGTGTGTCCTCCCCCTTCGGCCCCCCCGTGCTGTGTTGATCCATTGTAAATCATTTCACCCCGTCACTGTCAGCCAGTCAAAACACAGCAATGAATGAAGCTGTTCAAATCAGCCGGGTGGTCCTCTACACAGTTTGGCAAAAACAGGTGAGCAGCGTGTGTGTGTGTGTGCGTGTGCGTGTGTGCGTGTGTGTGTATGTTGAGGATTAAAAGGGATGATGGTGAAAAAGAGGGATGAAGAAGTCTGGGCCCAGAGAAGAAAGAGTGAAAGGAGGGCGAAAGAGAAGATGTTTGGTCAGTCAGATGAGAGGAAACACTGCCTCCTACTGGTCATTGTCTGCTACTACTAATACAGATCAAAGAAAATAGATAGAGAAACAAAACACGTAAATTCAGCGGGAAAATACTTTTTTTTATCACTGTTAATGGTCCGTCTCTGCTTTTTGATCACTACTGCTGCCTTTCAGCTTCATAGCCCTGTGTTCGACAAAGACCTTTTGAAATAAACTGCATGAAATGAAAAAAAGTCCAATAGAGAAACGGCAACAGAGAGATTTAAATTATTCTTTCAGTGCTTGATGTTAGTGAGTCATACCACATAGTATAGCATCTGCCTATGATCCACAAACATCCTTACAACAAGTAAGTTTTAAGGAAACACATTAGCAACTAAAGGCTTTTGTTTCTCTGTGGTTCAGGAGTTTTTTTAAATATTGTCCTCTGATCTTTTGTCGTCCCCCCCCCCACACACTCCTCAACCACCTTCCTATTTTGTCAGATTCCTCTCTTTTCCCGTTCCTTTCTTTTATTCTGCAGTGTGTGTGTGTGTGTTTGTGTGTGTGTGTGTGTTGGATGGGCACTTATAATATAATGAGATTTCCAGTGCCCAGGTGCTCTTTCTAGATAATTACTGAAGGTGTTTTCCTGTAGCCAATCTCTGAACTGAAGCAATACCAAATCTGTCAGCACATACACACACACACACACACACACGCATGCACATACATGCACACACACACACACACACACACACACACGCATGCACATACATGCACACACAGGGTTAGAGGGAAACAGAGCATCACATTAAATGTATTCCCACTATCTTGTTTCTGATTGCAAGCTAGCTGCTCTTGTTCTTGGATTTATTTTTCAGTCATTCCGTCATCAATCCTTTATTTGTCTTTTTCTCCTTTCTCTCAGCTCCACTTTCTCTTTTCTTTTTCCAATTTCTCTATCCCACGTCTCGTGAGTGTAGGTGTGAGCGCAGAAGATGAATCGACAAAACATTAGTCCAATGTCTGGAGAAAAAAGTGGTGGAAGCAGAAAGCATTGATTCCCCACCACCACACACACACACACACACACACACACATCACACCACACCACACCACCCCCCACACACACATTTTTTGTTTCAGAACACATCCATCACTGATTGGCCGAAATGATTTATTAATCAGTGTATGACTGTAGCCGAGGTGGCCTGTAGTCAGGGCTGACAGGACCAGAGCACTGCAATGCGTTAAAAGAGGATACTGACTCGTTGCCAAATGAGCTTTTAGATAACGAGGAGAGCGCTGCAGTTTCACCTCCTGTCCTGTTTCCCTGTGGTTTTATTGGGCTGAACTACGGTATACTGGCCACTGAACATCCGCAGACTGCATGGACTGCAGTCCATTGAATACATTGTGGCACAAAACCATTACACAATTCCAAGATGCAGAATGTGTCTTTCTTTAATCAAGGAAACACAAGAAGCAAGTACTCAGCTCAGTGTAACTTTTTACTTTTACTCAACTACTTTACAGTTATGTCCGTTTTCAATCCAACCCCCATTCCAAATATATTATGAAAATCCTGTTTTCCGCCCTCTTATCCAGGTGAACAAATGGAAATTATACTGTGAGCTTGTACAAGCATGATAAAAACTATTTATCAGAGCAAATAAATGTGAAGTGTTACAGTCAAATTTCACCAGTCTAAAAAGCCCGGGGCTGAATAATAAACCCAGGCTCTATTTAGAAAAACTTGGCGTTTCATTGCCATGGTAACATGGCTGATGTCGCTGGGATTTTAAGGCTTTATATCATGAAAAACTGAAAAATATACAATGTTTTTGCCATTGAAAACAGTGTCCATTCAACATAACTAAACCATATCCAGGCAAAAAGAGGGAATAAAAGTGTGTGTCTAGCGTAGAGCAATATCACAATGTCCGTTTGCACTTCTTGTGTGCACAACTTTTGGATCTTTTGATGCAAGAGGAATACATTTATGTAGAGCTTGGAGCTATAAACAATATTGAATCCATATTTCAGGCTATACAATATCCATAAACACCATAATAAATTAGGCAGATAGTTCATATGCTGATGTAATTGACCATAATGCTTAAATGTACTTGTTTCACTCCTTGATAGCAGGTTTCTGTGGACAGACTTGACTTTGCGTTAACCTCACTTCGACCATGCTCGAGGCAGAACTCAGCGTCACTGACTTGATGAGAGCCTGAGTAAAGTCAAATAACGGCACTTCTACCTGTGGAGGATATTCTAGCACTTGGCATGTCTCCGAGTCTCAAACAAGCATGAAGCTTCTGAATCTCTGTCTGGTTGTGTTTGAATCAATGTGGGATGATGGAAGAGAAACAAAAACAGTTTGAGTCTGGGCTTTAGAATGTAAACACTGAATCAACAACGCTCTCCAATCCGTCAGTAACCACAATCAGACTGTGCTCAGCTACAGCGGGCAGCTGCTCGCAAAGCCTTCACACTCTGCTAATCTTTGGATACAAAAGGGTTAAAAACACTTCTGTGGCGCCGTATCTCCTGAATTTCATCCTGCATATTTGAACACATGCAGCAGCATATATTTCACATCAGCGTCTCCCGAAGCCGAGCTGCTGAGTCGTCTGTCAAATGCGCACGCCGCCTGACTCCAGATCAGAATTGTGTTATTCATTACATTCAATGAATGTACAGGGATCTGTCTTCTTGGCATTGGAGCAAGGACGACTGTATAGCAGCAGCACCGTGACAGCCGCACCTCCCAGCTCTCTTTTGTTTCATTCACAGACATTAATAACGACATTTTGTGATTTGGCGGTATATGAATAAAAATGAACTTTCACACTGAAAAATGTATATTTTTTGTATCTAAATGTCGATTTTAATCACTGTTTTAAGGCAACTTAACTTTGCTTTATGCAATTTATCCCTTTGCAATTTACATATTGAATTGACCTTTTTACATGGGTTTATATGACACCACTGTCATCAATCATAACCTTATTTATACATATACATAACATGTATAACATTGTACACAAACTGTGCATGTATTAAATAAAGAAACAATGTTGTCCTTACTTCTTTCACCAACTAACTAAAATTTCCTTTGGTCGGGGGGGGGGGGGGGGGGGGGGGGGGGGTTGAAGTTTTAAAAAGTGCTGCTGCAGTAACAGTGCACACAGACAGAGGGCGCTACATCACTGAAACTCACCACTGACACACTGGACACTTGAGAGAGAAGGAGGGAGGTGACAGGAGAGAGTGCCAGGGAGAGGGAGGCATAGAAATGGGGAGAACAGGAACATTGAAGGAAACATAAAGTTTGGAAGGGAGAATTGAGGAGATAAATGAAGTGGTAGCACTTAAAGGTGACGTTTTAAACAGAGGTGGGAATTCTTTCTCTCCATTTCTTCTTGTTTTGAGTGCTTTCACAAAATACAGTTCACATGACACACATGACCCTTTATCTCACTTTCCTTTGCTTCCTCTTTTTCCATCTGACCACTACCACTTCCTCTCTCGACCCCCCCACCCTCCCCTAACTCATGCATGGTTGGATCCAGGCCTTTTGCCTCCACAGCTGTACCATAAGTGGCCAGCAGGGGCATTGCATCGATGCATGCATCTGGGTCCAGGTGTGTTGATGCTCTCTCTCTCTTTCTCTCTCTCTCTCTCTCTCATAGTTATTCTCATAGCAGGTATTATAATAATAATAAGGGGATTTTAAAGGATAATTCTGGTTTATCACATCTTGGATCTTTTACTCCCATCAGTAACAATCCCAAAATGGAATTGTTGATATTTGGGAATGCTGTTGCATCCTTGTTGATCATACAGAGTAGTTGAACTTGATTGACAGAGACAAACAATGACAAAAATAACAACAACAAAAAACATCTACTGTTTGCTTGTCTTGGTTCACATTTGACACAAGACTTATTGTACTTGTGCATATGATTTCCTGTGTAGTGAGACATTATTTCCAACATGTAAATGTCATATTCACCTCTTAATAAAGTGGTTTAGAACATTTGATTGAACTGCTGCTGTTTTACAGGCTGTCTTTTCTTGCCCAATGTCACTGAGTGATGTTACTGTGTTGCCCAATCTGAGTATTTACTTCCCTGTAAATACAGTGTTATCATAACTAAAGCTGAAACAAGTTTGTATTAGTCAATTGTCAGAAATGTATCAGCAACTGTTTTGATAATCGATTTGTCATCATTTTTAAAAATAATGGCAAGAAATCACTGCTTCCGGCTTCTCAAATGTGAATATTATCTGGTTTTCTAAGTCTTGTTGTAATGATGATAAAGAAATGATGGTCAAAGCTACAAAAATGCAGGGTTGTAATAAATCAGAAGGTTGCTACATCGTTTCCTGTCATACAAGTAAAAACAAACACACACACACACACACTGACACACACACACTGACACACAGGGCCTATCCAGCAAAGCGTGACTCAACAGAAATCTCTGTCAGTGTCTCTATTTTTCTCTGTCTCTGTCGACAACCCCCTTCTCATTTTCCTTCCTTCTCTTCACTTTCTTTCCCCAAAACTGGATGCACACACACACACAAACACACACACACACACACACACACACACACACACACACACACAGACCTCCAGCTCCCCCGTCAGCCTTGCCCATCCTCTGTGGGCACCGTGCCCAGAGACAGGCAGCATGAGCTGGGCGAGGAGCCCCAGGCGGAGCCCCGCAGCCGCACCAGCCCCCTGGAAACCTAGAAAACATAGTAAAGGAGGGAAGTGAGCGAGGGAGAAGATGAGGTGTGGGAGTAAAAGAGGGGGAAGGGTTAATAGGAGAGGAGGGTGAAGAGAGGGTATAGAAGAAGCCAGGAATCGAGCGGAGAGAAGATGAAGAGATAAGAGGATGCAAGAGCAGGGGAGACATGCAACAGAGGAGAGGATAAGAGAGGGGGGGGGGGACAAAAGGAGATTAGAAAAATAGATGGATCAATGGATAGAGAGCTATGGAGAGAGGAAGAAGAAAGATACAACGCAAAAGGAAAGTGTGAGGCAGGGAGAGAGAAAAGAGGGAGCTGGGCAGACAGCCAGCTCTCCCAGGAGAGAGAGAGGTCAGAGCAATGGACACATCTCTGTGTGTGTGTGTGTGTGAGTGTGTGTGTGTGTGTGTGAGTGTGTGTTTGTGTGAAAGACAGCGGCGAGAGATAGAGGGAGGAGGAGAGAAGAATACAGAGGAGGGGGAGAGCAGTGGAGCGCAGAGACGAGAGGAGGACTTGTATAAGATACATACTGAATGCTTGAAATGTGACCTTGGAAATCCATATCCGTGTATTTGTGCCTGTTATATACGTAAAGGACAAGGCTGGCTTTCTCTTTTAGTCAAGAAATACCATGAAAAGCCCAAACCAACAGTGTTATAATGTCTCTGAATACTTTCTGATACTTCTGCCTGATGCTTTCCCCTGAAGCCCGTGGTTCCTCCAAAAGAAATGCATCTCTCACAATGTGTCCCATGACGATCCTTTCCTAAAAAAACGTTCCGAAAACGTTTCCCTTCGTTCATCCAGCCTCCCGTTTTGTTCTGTTTCGCTACTTGTTCATGACGGGCCGGGAAACCATTTAATTCAATTCAATTCAGTTTATTTTCTATAGCCCAATATCACAAATTACAAATTTGCCTCAGAGGGCTTTACAATCGGTACACATACGACATCCCTGTCCCAGGACCTCACATCGGATCAGGAAAAACTCCCCAAAAATAACCTTTCACAGGGAAAAAAGGGAAGAAACCTTCAGGAGATCAACATAGGAGGATCCCTCTCCCTGGATGGACAGATGCAATAGATGTCATGTGTACAGAATGAACAGCATTACAGAGTTACATAAACACATTACATGAATATGACAATGTATGAATGTACCTCCAATCCATGAAACAGAAGGAGGTAGAGAGGAAGGGGCGAGGCGATCAGCAGGGGCAATGCGGGAGGCCGGCTCACCAGGCATCAGACACCTCCAGGTCCAATGGACCCTATGAGACGTGAAGTCACAACGACTCCGGGGAGGAAGCAGAGTTAATAAGGTGCAATGGAGAGATGTAAATTCATCCATAAGCAGAGAGAACAGAGGAGATAGGTGCTCAGTGTATCCTAAAACATCCCCCAGCAGCCTATAAGCCTATAGCAACATATCAAGGGGCTCGACCAGGGCAAACCTGATTCAGCCCTAACTATAAGCACTATCAAACAGGAAAGTCTTAAGTCTACTCTTAAATGAGGTGACTGTGTCTGCCTCCCGGACTGAAAGTGGAAGCTGCTTCCATAAAAGAGGAGCTTGATAACTGAAGGCTCCGGCTCCCATCCTAATTTTTAAGACTCTAGGAACCACAAGTAGCCCCGCATTTAGTGAGCGCAGCGCTCTAGTGGGGCAATATGGTACTACGAGTTCCTTAAGATATGATGGTGCATCACCAATCAAGGCTTTGTAGGTGAGGAGAAGAATAATGTGATTCTTGATTTTACAGGGAGCCAGTGCAGAGCAGCTAATACAGGAGTAATGTGATTTCTTTTCTTAGTTTTTGTGAGTACACGAGCTGCAGCATTCTGGATCAACTGGAGGGATTTAAGAGACTTATTAGAGCATCCTGATAATAAGGAGTTGCAGTAATCCAGTCTAGAAGTAACAAACGCTTGAACCAGTTTTTCTGCATCTTTTTGAGACAAGATGTGCCTGATTTTTTAAATGTTACGTAGATGAAAAAAGGCAGTCCTTGAGATTTGCTTCACGTGGGAGTTAAAGGACAAGTCCCGATCAAAGATAATGCTGAGATTGTTTACAGTGGTGTTGGATGCCAGGTCAATGCCATCTACAGAAACCACATCACCAGATAATTGATCTCTGAGGTGTTCAAGGCCGAGTAAAATAGCTTCCGTTTTGTCCGAGTTTAACATCAGGAAGTTGCAGGTTATCCATATTTTTATGTCTTTAAGACATGCTTGAAGTTTAGCGAGCTGGTTGGTCTCCTCTGGTTTGATCGATTGATATAATTGAGTGTCATCTGCATAGCAATGAAAGTTTATGGAGTGTTTCCTGATAATGTTGCCCAAAGGAACCATATATAAGGTAAATAAAATTGGTCCAAGCACAGAACCTTGTAGAACTCTGTGATTAACGCTGGTGGTCATTGAGGATTCATTGTTTACAAATACAAATTGAGATCGATCTGATAAATAGGATTTAAACCAACTTAGTGTGGTACCTGAAACGCCAATGGACTGATCCAGTCTCTGTAATAGGATGTCATGGTTGATGGTGTCGAACGCAGCACTAAGGTCTAACAAAACAAGTACAGAGATGAGTCCTTTATCTGATACAATTAGGAGATCATTTGTAATTTTCACCAGTGCTGTCTCTGTGCTGTGGTATTTTCTAAATCCTGACTGAAACTCCTCAAATAAACTATTATGATGTAGAAAGTCACACAACTGATTTGCGACTACTTTCTCAGGGATCTTAGAGAGGAAGGGAAGGTTAGAGATCGGTCTGTAGTTAGCCAACACCTCTGGATCAAGAGTGGGCTTCTTCAGGAGAGGTTTAATTACAGCTACTTTGAAGGAATGTGGAACATGCCCTGTTAGCAAAGACACATTAACAATATCCAGCAGAGAGGTACCAATTAAAGGCAAAACGTCTTTAAGTAGCCTCGTTGGGATGGGGTCGAAGAGACAGGTCGACGGTTTAGAAGTAGAAACCGTTGAAGACAATTGGTCAAGGTTGATGGGAGAAAAGCCATCCAAATATAAACCAGGGCATACGGCCGTTTCCAAGGCCAGATCATCAATCTTGTCTATATTAGTTAAAATCTTTTCGTTGAAGAAGTTCATGAAGTCATTACTACTGAGGTCTATAGGAATACACGGCTCCACAGAGCTGTGACTCTCTGTCAGCCTGGCTACAGTGGTAAAGACAAACCTGGGGTTGTTCTTATTTTGATCTATTACTGATGAGTAATAGGCTGCTCTGGCATTGCGGAGAGCCTTTTTATATGCTTTAAGACTATCTCTCCAAACTAAGCGTGATTCTTCCAAATGGGTGGAACGCCATATGCTTTCAAGCTTTCAAGACGGTGAGGCAAACCTCCTTTGCCTCATCGTCTTCTTCTTCAGTGGGGCTATCGAGTCTAGTGTCATTCTCAGTGAGCCTGTAGCACAATCAACAATATGATCAATCTGGGACGGACTAAAGTTAGCACAGAAGTCCTCTGTCACATTGAGACGTGGTATTGAATCAAATGCAGAAGGAATCGCTTCTTTAAATTTAGCTACAGCACTGTCAGTTAGACATCTGGTGTAGAAACTTTTGACTAACGGTGTACACTCCGGGAGTATAAACTCAAAAGTTATGAGGTAATGGTCTGACAGAAGAGGGTTCTGTGGGAAGACCTCCACATGCTCAATGTCAATGCCACATGCAAGAACAAGGTTGAGGGTGTGCATTCAAGTCCAGTTTTCACCCATGTGTGTATACAGTTGATAACACTGAGAGCATTGTGGGTTATACGAGGACATCTGCGTGTGTGCGTGTTCATGCAAAGGAAGTGCAGGTCATAGAGTACTGTGTGTGTGTGTGTGTGTGTGTGTGTGTGTGTCTGTGCGTGTGTGTGTGTGTGTCAATAACAGTATCTGGAGGCCACAGGATTACGTGACCTTGCATGCCACATGTGCTGTCTCCCACTCACTCACTCACTTACACATACACACACACACACACACACACACACACACACACACACACACACACACACACTCACACTCAAACACAAAGCCCCATGAAATCCCCTGACTCCTAAGGGTCTTTATGGGGCTCCGGCATTGGTCACGGAGAGCTCGGAGACAAGGAGGAGGAAAGGGGTTAAGAGGAGAAAGACGAGAGGAGATGTTCTGGGTAGAAAAAGACAAGAAGAAAGGAATGAAGGAGGAGGAAAAAGAAGAGGTGGAAAGGACGGCAGAGAGAAGAGGCAAACGTGAAAAGAGAAACCAATTTTCTCTGCCAAATATGATGTGGAGGACTTAGAATTGTATAGAAATTGCTGCCTGAATCACGTTCACTGGAAATGTTATTTTCCCATCCAGGAAGTGTGACATCCTCATTACACACAACATTATTGGTTTATGAACGTTGCGTTTAGAACATAGAGGAGGAGGATGAACAGCGCAGGGAGAAAAATAAAGAGAGAGCAGGTGAACTTAAGGACATGGTTGGATAAAGCTCAGGCCCTGAGGGCTATGTACATTATTTCATCTGCTGTGTGTGGCCGTTTGTGTGTGGAGTGTGTGTGTGTGCGTGTGTGTGTGTGTGTGTACGTGTGTGTGTGTGTGCGTGCGTGTGTGTGTGTGGCACTGGGACAGGTGAGCATCTTTCTGTTATCCATGCTTACATCTCTGTTATCATTCACCTTCCCTCTCAATCAATCTTCTCTGACTTCATTTTAGGTTTGTGTTGCAGAGTTTGTGTGTGATGTATGTGTGAGACTGCGTTTGCGTGTGTGTATGTGTGTGTGTGTGTGTGTGTGTGTGTGTAGTTTGCATTTTTATCAGTACACCTGTTCTGGATGTTTGTGTGTGCTAGTCTGTGTTACTGCATTTGTTTGAGTGTGTGTGTGTGGGATCTGTTTGAGTCTTTATATTTGTCCGTGTTTGTGTATGTGTGGGCCCACACTATCCCTTGCTCTGTGTGTGTGTGTGTGTGTGTGTGTGTGTGTGTGTGTGTGTGTGTGTGTGTGTGTGTGTGTGTGTGTGTCTGCCACAAGCCCCAGTGAGATCCAGCGAGCATGACGGAGAATGACAGGTTGATTTATGGCAAGGCTATAAGTAGAATGACTACTGCTAGAGAGAGAGAGAGAGAGAGAGAGAGGGTCTGCACTATGGTCGTGTGTGTGTACATGTGTGTGTGTGTGTTTGTGTGTTAGGGAGAAAAACACGGCAGAGAAGGATGCAAAAACCGTGTTGGAAAGGAAGGAGGGTGGAGAGAAAGAGGGAGCGATGGGGATGATGAGCGAAAAGAGGATGCAAGAGCTGAATGACAGTGCTAAATATGACAGAGATTTGGGGGAGACCAGGACAGAAAGAGAGAAGAAAATAAAGAAAGGGGTCTGAAAAAAGACTGATTGGGATTGTGGGAGTGGGATTAAGACGCCTATTTGCATATTGCTAAGAATGACAGAAAGAAAGAGAGGAAATATGTCCGATCTGCAAGCTGCTGCTGGCATGAAAAGATGGATGGAGTAGAAAGAGATACAGGCGGAGAGAAAGTTTACTTCTAGTTCGCGAAGGAGCCCCAGCGAGTCGGTTTAATGACGAGCAGCACCGGGCTCGGCTCACAGAGTGTAGCCTTCTGTGAGCCTCAATAGGAAAATAACATTATCTCCACAATTACATTTACATTTTTAGACATTTAGCCGATGTTGTTATGCAGAACGACAAACACGGAGTGGAAATGAGCTTCAATTCCCAGATCAGCAACAACGCGGAGCGAACAATATCCAGGAGAACATTCAAGAGCTCTGACGATTACTGTGACCGCCACGAAGGAGGAGGATGATTAGTGTTATTTCCTTACACATGCAGTCTTTTTATCAAGCCTTTTGTAGCAGCAGTTGTCATAAGTGTGAATGGATATTTCAGGGCCTTGCACTGCCACATTATTATTTATCTCTCTGGCATGTGGCTGGTTCTTAAGAACAATTATTTATACGTCTTATTGAACTTAATTTTTGCAGATGATCCCAAGGGTTAATGTGTGTTATCCAACTGATCTCTGACTGTCTTCTAACTTGGGTTCAATGTAGTTCGAACAGTGGTTGATTTCATTTCTTATGGTTTAATCCTTGATCAACATACCATACTCAATATGTTTTTATTAATTTGAGGCAATTCTATGCCTTTTATTAGATTGTTTTGAGAGAGAACGAGAGAGACATTGGTTTTGACCCCATTAAACCTAAATGATTGCAGGTTATTGCATTTAAGGGGCATTCCCCCAATTTTCTAAATCCGTTTATTCTTCAGACTCGAGTACAACATTTGAAAACATGTGTGCAATATCTTCTGTGGCTCTGCAGGCAGCTTTCTGACATTTGAAGAGGACAAAATGAAGAGACATCAGTAGGGAATGTAGAATCCAGTGTTTTTGGAGCTTGACCCAATTCAGGTACTATAAGTCAGGTTATGTCCTTCTTCTGATCTGATTTGGATGAGTAATTTGTGTTATGTCCCTCACACTTACACCCAAATAAATCAATTGGTATCACAGTGAGAAATGTTCTGTTTCAGGATACAACATTGTCTCAATAAGGGCATAATAGTTTGACCAGACAGTGAACTTATAATAAAGCAATAGGTTGCCTTGATTTGATCTCTCAATTTACAACAGGGCTTTATTTTGAAATGTCAGAGGTAAGAGAATGGAGGCATGCATTCAATGAGAGTAGACAGCAGACGTTCAGTTAATTCTTTAATGGGCTAATTCGATCTGAACTGTGCGTCAAGAGATTCATCCGGTTTTAAAGGGAAAAGTCTGAAACACACACGCACACACACACACACACACACACACACACACACACACACACACACACACACACACACACACACACCTGCCAGAACAATTGCTCCCATGACAACCTGGTAACCAAGAGGGCTTTGAAGCCCAGGTCAGTAGTTGTGTGTGGGGGTGTTTGTGTTTGTGTGTGTGTGTTTGTGTGTGTGTGTGTGTTTCTTAACATCAGTGCAGCAAACTGTTTCTCTCTCTTTTCACATCCTTTAGTTGCTTGGCTCGTTTATTTTTTATCCCTTCATCTTTTCTTTTCTGTTTTGCATAGGAAACTGCTCTCCTCTCTCTGCCCTCAGGTGAAATAAAAAAAAGTGAGAGAATGCCGAAGAAATCCAGAAAGGCAATAACGAGTGTTTTCAAGAAAGGGAGCGAGGAAGGGGGAGGAAGGGAGTGTGAGAAATGTGAGCGAGGGAGGGAGGGATAGAGAGAGAGAGAGAGAGAGAGAGAGAGAAAAGTCTTTGATCTCTCTCCTGGTGGGAGTTGGTCTTGGCATGCAGCCAGAAAACCCAACGGCGCTCACACACACCAAACAGACACACACACATCTAGCTGGCCCGCTCCAGGGCTTTGTTGATTATTTCTGCTGGGAGGATCAAAGAAGTCGAATCCATCCTCCACCCAACCATCCGTCCATCGTTCACCTATCTGTCTCTTCACCAGTCCATCTGTCCAGGCATTCATCAGTCAGTCTTCTATCCGTTGGATGGATGCATTCAGATGTCAGGATGGCCGGGTGTTTCACGGCGCCAGACTTAAGACTTTCCTGAACAAAGGGACTTCTGGTCTCCATGGGTTCAAATCCCACTTTGGACAGTGATGCTACTTGCAGTGTCATCCCTGTATGACGACCAAATAGAGATCCTTTTGTTTATGTGTTAAACAAGTGGGAGTGGGAGCCTGTCAATGAGCTGATGAGTCTCCCTTTTAGGACAAAAGACTCATTGAGGTTTTGTTAAACAATATACATGACATTGTCATTTACATTCATGTCGTCTATCCTCCTGTTTTGCTGTAAATAGAATTCACTTAAACAAAGTGACATTTAAAATGTTGCATCGTGCCTTATGTTTGTTTCGTCATCAGCCTAAATAACCTTCAGCCATTCTTAGATCCTTTTCTCTTTTTCTATGGAAAATCTCCTGGATAGCCTCCAGATCAGAACATGCAGACCCTTTTAAGGACTTTGTCAAGTGATGAACCTCATTTTTTACATGTTCTGTGCCCGCTGCTTTTAAATGACATTGGAGAGGGTCACTGATTAGACATCCTACAATCCTTTGCTACAATCAATGAGCTTCCAGTGATACCGCTTTGAAAGCTGACACTGAAAACCATATTAATGGGTGGTGTTATACACTTTTAAGTTGTGAAGTTCAGACCACAGTGAATCTGTCAGTTGTCAGGATGGCCGAGTGGTCTAAGGCGCCAGACTCAAGGATATTCCTTCCACTACACAAGGGACTTCTGGTCTCTGAATGGAGGCGTGGGTTCAAATCCCACTTCTGACACAAATTTTACCTGCTGGTTTCATCACCTTCTTTGTGTAACTATAATTACTACAGCCGACCCTGTGCCCTCAATCAAGCTCTTTTCCTTCACTAAGTGGTTTTGTTGCCTAGACCTAAGACATTATGCATGTAACGAGGGTATGTCGACAGGCCATCACTGAGACCTGCAAAAGTGACGCTAAAGGGTTAGAGCGTCGTGGTTGAAGCCTAATGCCACGGACCAAGCTGCGTTATTTGACGTATGGATGTGAGAATGTGTTGATAAATTATATGAGGGTTTCATTTGAGGTTTTGGCCTGGATTTTATCTGTGTGTTGTGTGTGCACACTGTTTATCCAGTGTGTGTGTGTGTGTGTGTGTGTGTGTGTGTGTGTGTGTGTGTGTGTGTGTGTGAGTGTGCATAGTTTGTGGCTCTGGATGGGGCACAGAGTGACGTCTACAGCTGCCATCAACAAGGTCAGGGCCTTTGTGTATGTATGTTTGTAGGAGAGACGGTCTGGAGACACAGTAACATCTTCAGCTGTTGCTCCAGTTGTAAAACAGTTGGTGTCACTCACTCTGTAGTTTCTTTCTTTCTTTCTTGGTTCTTCATTTGACCATTTTCCTTCAATCTTTTTCTCCTCCCTCAGTCTTTTTTCTCTTCTCATAGTGCTCCTCTTATTCTTGGATTCATCCGTGTTCCTGAAAATGCCCTCTTCCTTTTCCGCCTGCAGTAATCACACCAGTCACCAGTCACGCTGAATCAGCTGCTTATGAATTCTCTCTGTCTCTCTTTGAGCTGTGGAGCCTGAAGGTCTAACCTCCAGTTGAACTCCAATAGCTTTGTTTGTGTGTGTGTGTGTGTGTGTGTGTGTGTGAGTGTGAGTGTGTGTGTGTGTGTGTGTCAGGGCTGTGAACTCTCACCTCTGACCCTC